>NC_041394.2:231695126-231995126 GCF_900747795.2 Erpetoichthys calabaricus
TTAAGCAGCTATTTCAGGACCCAGGATGCTATTGAGGCTTCTGCCTTCATCACCTTTATCTTATTCCATAACTGCAGCTGCCTTAATGTTCTTGAACCTGGAACAATTGGTAACATGACAGACATCAGCTATGTAATGAGGAAACTTAACAGCAACAGAGAAAAGTGCAAAGTGCTAGTGCTTTTATTTTTTAAAAAAAAGCCACAATAAATGCAAGCAGTGCAGTGCATTTTCCATAGATAAACAATCCCATAAAAAACAATGTTCTCAGGTGGCAGTTAAAACCAATAAATAATTATTCCAGTAAAAATGAGGTTAAAATTCCAGGCAGAATTCAATTCTTTAAAAATCATTATAAGCTTATAATGTCCCTTATGGTCTCTTCAGCATGAGGAGACATCTACCAACAGACACAGTCCACCCTTTAATTCTTGTGTTCCCACCACCAGTCCTTCGGCATTTGTGGAGTGCTGTACTGAGCCTTGCTCACATCTCTTGCTACCGATCTTTGTCCTTCGGCTGAGAGATGTATGAAGTGGTAGGTCACTCCTGCACCCTGGTGACCTCAGCAGGAGCGACCCCTGTCCCTTGAGCACTGGTCATGCACTGTTCTTGGAATCATTACCGACTGCCTGCTTCCGCTCCTCATCTGCAATGGCTCCATTACATTTCTGCCAACATTTCTTTGTGCTTCTTTTAACCTATGTTCTTCTCTCATTTGTTCTCCTTCATTGTTCTACCCCCTCTTTCATGTTCAGACTACCCCTTTATCACCCCATGGATGCAGTGTCCTAATTACGACTCACAGAAAGTCAATGAGGCATTTGGAACCAGTTACAAAAAAATTAAGGAAATTGATCCTGATCACAGGACCAGAATTGTCCAGCGGAGAAAAGGTTATGTGAAGAATGTGATCAGGACTTCATATACTCCAATCTGTGCCTACTATGTGTGTTGTAAGGAATTTGGGTGGTCTGTATCCAAAGGTCATTGTTGTTTCAAGTACAACCTCTCAAAGTCTTCATAATGTATGACATGAGAGTTAGCAGTTTTTAGTCCTTAAGAGGACTGCAATGAAAATTTATAGACATAAGAATTATGTCTTCCACAGTGGTGGCACCCTCACCACAACAAGAACCCCACAAAACTACTGTTTCTGTCACATGCCCTTAAAACCTCCTGAATTATACCATCATGCCCAGTTGTGTTACCAGTGCAGAGCTTTACTATGTTTCTTTTCAGCTGAAGAACCAAGATAGATATTCCTGGAAGGGGAGTGAGTGTGCAGGCCAGTGTCCTCATTAGTATGCATACAGTTCATAAGGTCTTTCAGCTCCTTAGTAATCCATGGTTTGTCACTGGGGAAACAACACACTGTATTTGTGGGAATAACACACGTTAATGGAAGATAGCTTGTAATGCAACGACTAAACGACATATTTATGGCAAGCCCATTTAAAGCAGGCCAAGGACAAAAACAAAGACTTTTGCAGAAATAGAAACTGCATTTTTTAACCAATGCAATACATGTAAGCTTTGAGGCTATCATTTACTTATTTGCTGCTTTTCCAGTGTTCCCAGATAAGTTAAATCTTTGATACATGTGTATGCAGAGTATATGTTATTTCACATCTCATTTACAGTATATCAACAAGTGATTTTTGTAATTTTCCCCTCTGTGATTGCCAGCTTACACACAAAGCACACTGTGTGTAGCTAACTGCACATTTTCAACTTCCTCTACTTTGCTTTGCTCGATACTGTATGTTATTTTCATACTTAGTTCTAAAGCCTGATGTGATTTCCCCGTTTTTTTAATTAAATTCTTCCGAATGCAAAAACACTCATGCCCATGTTGCCTTTTACAGCAGGTGGCCAACCTTCTGAACTCTCTGCCCAATTCAGCTATCTCTCTATCTTCTGCATATCTTTTGCATTGAGTGTTGCTGGCTAAAGTGGAAATAGATGATGATGCTGATACAATCTCAGACAGTAGAGGTATGGTTTAGTATTCATGTCTAGAACTAGAGATTTTTATATCAGCATAAATTTGAATATTATCTTCATTTGGCCATTTCTAACTTGAAAAAACTACACCTGGATTTTCTTCATTTAAAAATCCCCCAGTGGGGAAAGCAAAAACCCAAATGCTTAGGCTTAGCCCAAGATGGCAGCCCCCCTGGGTTGCAGCGCTGCCTAGGACTCCTGCAGGGCTTCATGGGAGTTGGAGTTTGGTGCAGCCATGTTGGGATCCATGGATGCCGCCAGGGGGTGCTGTAGCTGCTGCTCAGCCCTACAGAGCAGCTCTTCTGCCACACCCGGAAGTGCTGCCAGAAATAGGTCATCAAGCACCTGGAGCACTTCTGGGTATGTTATAAAAGGAGCCAACAGCCACTACTTCGGGAGCCAGAGTCAGGAGGAGGGAGACGAAGCTTGCCAGGAGGAGTGGAGGAGAAAAAGAAGAAGGAAAAGAACTGTGTTTAGTTATTGTGCTTGTGTTTGGGACTGTGTTGCTGTGCTTGTGGGAGACAGGGAAGACGTTTCCCATAAGGGAAAAGAAAAAATAAAAGCCCTGTGTGCTTTGAACTTGTGTCCTATGCCTGTCTGTGTCAGGGCTGGCCTTTACACTCTTCAGATGAAACCAGAAAGAAGCTTTCCTCCATTTCAACGTCATGGCATTCTAAACAATTAGAGGACAAAGTATAAACAAATCAGTCATGCACTTCTCTAAATTATGTTATGTTCCCATTAGAAAATAATATTATTAGCAACGATATTTAATTAATATATTTGAATAAGTTTAAAATGGCCACTGTGGAAGTAAAGTCTATTTATTATTTAGACAAAATTTTAAATATCTTAATTGCTTTTTACTCTTCCACCAACATATCAGGAAATGAATATTTTTTCTATACTATAGCCCTAGTGCAGAAGATAAAAGTGAAAGCAAATGGAATAAATTACAACATATTTATATACATTTTTCTCCAGCTGTTTAGAACTAGTGCTTTTATGCATGAAGGTTTAAGAACAAAGGACCCATAAAATCAACCTAAGAAAGTAACCATGAATACTTAAAATTGTTGTAGAATTGCTTTAACCAATTTATCTGAAGTATTGTTAATTACAAACCTTGATGCTGTATAGTGATGCAATAGGTTTCATGTTTTGTCTTTTATTTTAGATGTTTAGAAATAGATGGTCAATGTCAATGTCTCCCTCACATTGTTGGTCGAAAATGCAATGAACCAGCTCCAGGTTATTTTTTTGCTCCACTAGACTACTACATCTATGAAGCAGAGTATTCCTCACCACTGGATCCAGCTGCCCTGTTGGTATGTAAATATTCCCATATCCGTTTTAATAAGCACTGTCATCCGCAATGCTGACAATACGCTCATAAGCACAACAAACACATTTTTAATGAAAGAATATAAATTTCAGTAATCAGTAATACCTATAAGTAGTATGATATTCATGTAACAGACTTTATCTTAAACTCTTGCCTTTACACACTTTTAAGTCGATGCACCTAGGCTGCTTTACTGAGATAACATAATATAATGCTCCTAAAATGGGATATATATGATGTTTTATAACACCTACAATAACTATACATACCATATACTGCTAGTTGTAATGTTTGATTTAAGATTTTAATTTATTGCATTTCTAAAATCACATTGTATGCCTGTATGGTTAGAAGAAAACATTTATATTCATTTATTACTTTATTTCTTTTCCATAACATTCTACTTCAAACACTATACTAACAAAATGGCTATACAAATACAGGACATGCCTGATATTGGTTATGAAGAAAAATGCTGAAAACTAATAAGCCTTAGTTTTGGATAAGGAAGTAACAACATTTTACAAGAATTAGCATATACACACACAACATGTGAAAATCACGAAAATGAATAATAAAATCAGATATTGTCATGTAGCCTTTAATGTCGTTATCCTACTTTTTTCTGCCACTGTCTCAAAAAATTCCAAGGCAGTCTACAGGTACATATTAAATGTATAATATATCACTGACGTAGCATCTGCATCAGTCAAGATCACAAAAAAGTGTAAAAATTAATGTAGTAAAGAAGTGGAGTGGAGTGGTTGGGAGCATGAACTGATTCAGCACATTGCCGCACCTACCACACGACGAACCACATTACCTTTTTTACTTTATTGTCTTTGACCCAATAGCATTCACAGTGAATTCCACCTCAATGACAATCTTTCAGAATATCTAAACAGAGCACCTGCCAAGAAAGTTTTAATTTACTAAAATATACAATGCCTAGTTACAGTGTCAGCATGTGATGTTTCTAGAATAGATGGGTTTACCATAAATTTATAACCATTATTGCAACATATTTTCAGAAATGAAAGGAAAGGTATCATATATAAATGTCTATGCGTAGAAGTGTGGAAGTGAGAGGTGGAGTCAGGCTAAGGGCTCCACCTCCGAGGATACGCAAGCGAGGCCAGCATGTCGGCAAAACAAAACATCTGAAGATGTTATCAGCTGTTACAGAAGCGTGGGAGCACATCGGCAAAACGGTATCCCTTTTACTTTTTCTCCCGCCACTAATACACAAGTGATGCGAGGACGTCGGCAAAACGAATCCTCCGAGGAGAGAGATGCCCAGAGTAGTTCCTTTCAATTAACTGACATTTCTACATTTCAGTTTTTTTTTCTGACTATTTCAATAGTTTCTAGGACCCCATGCTTTTTACAGCATGGGCTTACAAAACTAGTTTATTTATAATTGATTACTATTAATTATAACATTTAAACTTTTAAATTAAAACAACATTTATAATAGTATTAATTATTACTTTTAAACATTTAAACCAGGTCATAACTTTGAACAAGATAACTTTGTGTAAGCTTCACTTATATTTGGCCTGAAAAGTGAATTAATGGCATTCTTTCAGAATCATCTGATAGATAGTACAATTGAAAACACATTTGCAGTTGCAACACAATACTCTAAAACTTTTTTTAAACTAATTAAGCAAAAATATCAGGTGGGAATGGAGAGTTGTAATCTTACCTTTGTTTTTTGTGTTTGTTTTTTATACCCAGTTGTTTAAATAACATTGCAAATAAAGGATAACTATCATTTCAAATAATTGTGACTCTATGACATGCTGATCTTTTCTCCAGGTAAATCCTATTCCTCCATGTGATCGCTATTTCAGAGAAAGAGGGTATGACTTTAAATTTGAAAACGGAAAATTTATTTTAACCAGAATAACTAAACGGAGTATTAGAGAACGAAGACAACTCCAGGTATGCAGGTCTACTTTATTATGTATGTTGCTTAGACAATAGTTATAAAATCATAATTCCAAATGTTACTCATAATAAAAATCTTTCTTTTTTATGGAAAACAGTTGTGTGTACATTTTTTAAGAGCCCAATTTAAACCCAAAAGTATGTATGAGTTATTTGCTTTATTTAACTCGAATGTATGTGTATTGCTGTGTGCTATCTCTAAACATTTTATTAATTTGTATGGCTTTTGGTTTGAAAAGAAGGATACTGTCAAGATAGTAGCCCACCATATTCACAAATAATCCCTTGACAGCCGTTGAAAATAATTAGCATAAGGCAAGACAATTGTGATTATGGTTAGAACATTGAAAATAGAAATGACACAAATTTTGGAGAGTCATTTCACACATTATTTCTTGGTGTTTTTATTTCAGGATTTCAGGAATAATCAGCACTCTACACTTTAGCACTTTAGTAACTAGCAAGACAGCATGATTTCCTTTGGTCATAAAATTTTGTTATAGATTAAAACTGAATTCACTAATATTAATTATAATTTTAAAATCAAAAGTTAAAATAAAAAATTAAACAGAATATTATGAAATGGGAGTTAGACATTATTTTCCTTGAGCAATGTTGTCTGAAAAACCAATTGTGCAGATACCTTCCTGAAGACACCACAGGGTGCATGGTGACAAGAATTCTCTATGTCCGCAAAACATCCCACAGCCCTTCAGGTGTCCATGCATGGACAAACAGTTCACTGTCTGAATAAATTATATAGGTCATCTAGCCATCACTTGCTAAGCAGGAAACTTTATTCCCCAAACTAGCTTCAAATGTGAGTCTCAGTATCACTGTACCTGACAAAATTTATTCAGAACCACTGTGTGAGCCTTATTTTTAAATTCTCGTTATTTGGATCTTTAGAAAAACATGACTTTGCTTGCCTATAGTGTGGTGAAGCAATTGCATGTCATAAAGGAAAAAAGCATTTCTACTCTGTGTATAGAATGTGTAAAATTGTTAGTTACCACTTCTTTTTACCACCTGCCTTGTGCCCTGTGTTGGCTGGGATTGGCTCCAGCAGACCTCCGTGACCCTGTGTTCGGATTCAGTGGGTTGGAAAATGGATGGATGGATGGATGTTATATGATTCATTTTAATCAAAGAAACTAAGGACGTGTGTTCTTTGTTTAATCTCTAGGATGATCATTGTCAATCAAACAGCATAAGGTGTTCATTTAGTGTTTTTCTTCATTGTTCACTTATCTTTGTTTAACATCTTTGATCTGTAAAAATGTCAAATAGAGACAGAGACATTGAGATTCACCATAATACAATTACAAAAAATGAGTTTCATATAGAAGTCACATAGACAATGTTTGAATTGTTCTGTTAAAATCATGCTGTCAGAAGCTTCTGACAAAACATTTTCACTAAAAACTCCCCAGATTAATATAACTGAATTTTTTTTACTTTTAATACCAAATGGTAATCATTTATTTTTTGTTTGGCAGCAAAATACAATACCATTGGATCCTGGATACCCTCTGCAGATTGTGTTTCGTGAACGTATTCCAGACAAACCTGTTACGTGGACAGGCCCAGGATTTGTACGAGTCCGTCATGGTGCTGGATTAAGATTCAGCATTTCCAATCTTCCAGCATCATTAAATTACTCGGTTGTTATTCGATATGAGCCTGAGGTATTAAATTTGATTCCTTGTACAGTATAAAGATGGTATTTTGATCATTATCACAATGTACTTTTGTCCTTGATAATAAGATAAATAATATTTTTTGGAATTTCCTTTGCTGTAATGACATTAAAACTAAGCAAGCAAAGAAGTACTATTTATTTAAAGAAAGCAAAAATATATCTTAAAGCTTATTTTTAAAATGAGGAATGGGTGTATTATTTCAATGTCAAAACTGAACAGAATACTTGCCATATTTACATTTACAATTTTTTAAAAACCTTTCATGCCTTCCACAGTTCAGAACATTACTCTGGAACACTGGAAAGGAAAACTGTGATTATTTTCAGTGTTATTAATATAACCAAATAAACAAAAATGTATCCATTAGACACCTGTGCCAAAAATGTTTCCTAGTTTGTTTTAAGTAAAAACATAAAAATACTTGCTTAAGTTGGGGAACAATTTCAGCCTGATGAATTGACATAGTTATAAATAGTCAAGGAAGGAGTATTCCATAAAAATCAACTCCAAAGGTTAATAAAACAGCAAAGGAAGTTTAAATTACAGTACCTGGATATTTTTAGGCAGCAACACATGGTAGTTTCTAAAGATAAGCCCACTCGTCAGATTTGGTGCAGTAAATGCAAAAATGTAATGATATGTAACAAAGCTAGGACTGTTGAATTCAAGTAAGATTTTCTTTATAAAAAAAGTTGGTTATGAATTTCATATATACTGTTGGAATTCATATTTCTATCTTTTACTGACGAAAGTCGTTTGTCTCATTTACCTTTGCGGTAAAGAAGTCAAATTATACTTCCTGATTACTGAAGTTTACCACATTACCACTGATACACCAGGTCATGACCAAAAAGGCAAAAAAATGTAGACATGATTGGCAGACCAGCTTACAGCTTGGTATTGTACAGTATGATGCATTTTACATATTTATAAATTAATTTGTCAGTATCTAATCTATATAATATAAAGTGATTTCAGTCAATCCGTCAGAAACACTGTTGGGCACATTCAGCGTTAACAAAGAGGGCATGCTAGCCTCTTATTATTTATCATTTTTTCTATAACCTCAATTTCAAAAAAGTTGGGATGCTGTGTAAAATGTAAATAAAAACAGAATGCAATGATTTGTAAATCTCATAAACCCATATTTTATTCAGAATAGAACATTGAAAACATCAAATGTTGAAAGTGAGACATTTTACTATTTCACGAAAAATATTAGCTCATTTTGAATTTGATGGCAGCAACACGTCTCACAAAAGTTGGGACAGGGGCAACAAAAGGCTGGAAAAGTAAGTGGTACTGAAAAGAACCAGCTGGATGAACATTTTGCAGCTAATTAGGTGAATTGGCAACAGGTCAGTAACATGATTGGGTATAAAAAGAGCATCTTACAGAGGCAGTTTCTCTCAGAAGTAAAGATGGGCAGAGATTCACCAATCTGCAACAAACTGCATCTACACATTGTGAAGCAAATTCAGAATAATGTTCCTCAATGTAAAATTGTGAAGACGTTGAATATCTCATAATCTACAGTACATAATATCATCTAAAGATTCACAGAATCTGGAGAAATCTCTGTGCACAAGGGACAACACTGAAAATCAATATTGAATGCCTGTGATCTTTGGGCCCTCAGGCGGCACTGCATTAAAAGCAGGCCAGATTCTGTCTTGGAAATCACTGCTTGGGCACAGGAACACATCCAGAAATCATTGTCTGTGAACGCAGTTTGCCATGCCATCCACAAATGCAGGTTAAAGCTCTATTACACAAAGAAGAAGCCATATGTGAACATGTTCCAGAAATGCCACCATCCTCTCTGGGCCAAAGCTCATTTAAAATGGATTGAGGCAAAGTGGAAAACTGTTCTGTGATCAGATGAATTGAAACTTGAAATTCTTTGTGGAAAACATGGATGTTACAACCCCCGGGCTAAACAGGAGAGGGACTATCCACTTGTTATCAGCCCTCAGTTCTAAAGCCTGCATCTCTGATGGTATGGGGGTGCATTAGTGCCTGTGGAATTGGCAGCTTGCACATTCGGAAAAGCTTCATCAATGCTGAAAGGCATATACAGGTTTTAGAGCAAGATATGCTCCCATCCAGACGATGTCTTTTTCAGAGAAGGCCTTGCATATTTCAGCAAGACAATGCTAAACAATACTGCAGCTATTACAGAAGCATGGCTTCATAGTAGTCCACACCTTTCATCAACTAAAAACATATGGCGCATCATAAAATGACAAATACGACAAAGAATACCCTGGACTGTTCAGCAGCTAGAATCCTATACAAGACAAGAATAGGACAATATTTCTATCCCAAAAGTCTAGCAAGTGGTCTCCTCAGTTCCCAGACTTTTACAGACTGTTGTTAAAAGAAGAGGGGATGCTACACAGTGGTAAACATGGCCCTGTCCCAACTTTTTTGAGATGTGTTGCTGCCATCAAATTCAAAATGACCTTATTCGTTTCTTAAAGTGGTATATTTTCTTAGTTTAAACATTTGATATATTTTCTATGTTCTATTTTGAATAAAATATGGGTTTATGAGATTTGCAATTCATTGCATTTTGTTTAATTTACATTTTAGACAATGCCCCAAGCTTTTTGGAATTGGGGATGTATTTAAAATTTCCATTGTTAGGTTGCAAAGCAATGAGTAGTACAAGTCTCTCTATATATAAAATCCGACGTCTGTCTGTATGTCTGTCCACTTTTCACAAGAGAACTACTTAACGGATATAGATTGGGTTTTTTTCTATAATTTGCTTGAACATTCCAGTTGATTTTGTGACTTATCTCATTGTGCTAAGAATCATAGTTCGCTTGCAGGAGCGATTTATATGCACTAATCCCAGACAGAGGCTGCAAGTCGAGGAAAGGGGGAAATGTGACGTCAGGAGTGGGGAGCCGAGCAGGGTCCTCCTCACAGTCCTGTTTCACTATTATGCTGATGGAGCTGCGGGGGATGGCTAGTATTACATAAGAATGAAATCAGGGTTGTGCAGAAAACATTTCATTTTAAACATTAAAAGTGCTTTGAAATAAAAAGTAAGAAGAACGCCAAGGGGAAATTTGGCTTTTTTACAGAAGCTCTTTAAATAAATAAATTCATAAACAGGTAAGTAAGTAAATAAATAAATATACACACATACTTTGGTCTCAACACACACCAGAATGACTATAAAGCAAGAAAATTAAAAAGAAAGAAATGTTCACACTTGGCTGTCACAGTCAAAGTGTTGCATTATGCTGATGTATTGCTATTGGTAAAAAGGAACCCCAGTACCATTTCTTGACACATCTTTGCTGAATAATTTGTTGACTAAAAGTCTTAAGCATTAGTGTGTCACAGAGAGGATGTTCAGCATTGTCCATAATAACACTAAGTTTTGTTTTAATTTTCTCCTTTTCTACTACCTAGAGGGGGTCCAGAGTGAGTCCTATAATTGAACTTGCCCTTTTAATTAGCTTATTGATTTGGTGGCCTCTCTTGAAGTGATGTTACCAGCCCAGCACACAACAGTGTAGAAAAACACACTGGCCATCACAGAATTATAGAAGATGTAAAGGATTTCACTTCTCACATTAAAGGAACACAATCTCCTAAGGAAAAGGATCCTGCTCTGCATCTTTAGATCCTCTGTGTTACAAGTCCAGTCCAACCTGTTATTAATGTGACCTCCAAGTACTTGTAGGAATGGATCACCTATACATCCACTGCCTGAATAGTGACCGGACATACAGGTTCTTTGGTGCGGTGAAAGTCAATAACCAATTCCTTTGTTTTGTTGATATTAAGATGCAGACAATTCTCTTTGCACCAAGAAATAGTTAACCATCATACTCCTATACTCTGTCTCGCCCCCTTTATCAATACACCCCCATAAGTGCAGTATAATTGGAGAATTTCTGAAAGTGAAATGACCTGGTGTTATATTTATAGCCTGAGGTGTACAGAGTGAAGAGGAAAGGAGACAGGACTGTTCCTTGTGGTGTTCCATTGTTGCTCACATCATGTCAGAAACACGGTCCTTGAGTATCACAAACTGTAGTCTGCCTGACAGATAGTCCATTATCCAGGACACCATAGGCACATCCACCTGCATAGCTCTGAGTTTACCCCTTAACAAGGAAGGCTGAATGGTATTGAAGGTACTGGAGAAACCAGAAACATAATCCTCACAGTTCTGCCAGCTTTCTCCAGGTGAGAATAAGCCTTGTAGAGCAATCTTTGTCTCATAGTCAAACTCCAGTGGGCCCAGGTGGTCTATCACAAGAGGACTCATGTAGCCTAGGACCAGTCTTTCAAATATCTTTAGGATGTGATACGTACTGTAAGTGCCACTGATGTAGGTTTGTCAACATCCCCTTCTAGCCCCTGAGCTCTGGATTGTTTGAGTCCAGTTAATACGCCCAGTCTTTTCCAGACATCCTTCATATTATTCTAAGTGAGTTTGTTTTCTATTTTAGCTCTGTAAGTTTTCTTTCCTTCACTCAGCTTTTTCTTCAGCACACACTATATGTCCTTCAGAGCCTCTTTGTCACCAGATTTGAATGCTCTCTTTTTCTCAATCAGGACACCTTGTAGTTTCTTAGTAATCCATGGCTTGTTGTTTGGAAAGCAGCACACTATTTTTGTGGGTACACTGTGTTGACACATAAGTTAATATAGTATGTGATGCAATGACTGAGTTCCTTAGTATTAGTATTGTCCAAATGTAACTCATACATCATTTCCCAGTCTGTCATTTGGAAGCAGTCATTCAGAGCCATTTCAGCCTCCAGGCTCCACTTCCTCACTGTTTTGGTGGTAACAGGTTGCCATCTAATAACAGGCTTGTAGCGGGGAATAACATGAACCAGGCTGTGGTCAGATTGGCCTAAACAAGCCAGTAGATTACATTTAAAGGTATCTTTAACATTTGAGTACAGCAGGTCCTCCTTGTTATTTCCTTGTGGGGGACTGGTCACAAACTGATAGAAATTTGTCATTTTTTGTTCCAAAGTCACATGGTTGAAGTCACCACATACAGTGGCATGCAAAAGTTTGGGGACTCTTTCGTAAAATGTATGTTTCTATGAATATACCTTGCTTTCATTTTTTCAGTGACTCTTACTGTTTCAGGTGTTGTAGACATAAGACAGCCTTTAGGTCCTCTTTTTGACTCTGAATAACTAAATAATACTGAATAATAAACTTAAGTACAGGATTCTTTGGCCTCCAAAATTCCCAAAATGATGTATAAAATATTTGTAGAGAAGAGGAATAGCTGCCCCCTCCGCCCACCCCTAGCTACGCCACTGGGTTAATATATTGTATTATACAATGATACAACATTACACACAGTACAATGTTAAACATCTGCAACTTTTTCATTACTAGTGTGTTTATTAAAAACATGTCCTATTGCATTTCATTGTTAAGAAGCTGATTATTTGAACATGCAAAAAATGTTTATTTAGTGCAAATAAATTTTATTTAGAATACCAAGTTTAAATCCAACTTCAATTGAAATCATCTGATTGTATAATTTTAAATGAATTTGCTGAATATGTTTAGAATTTCTAACATTTATATGTTTTATTGTTAATAGTCTTCAGATAACTGGATTGCCGAGGTCACATTCACTTCAAATGACATACCTTTAAATGGACAATGTGCTGATCAGGCTTTTCAGACTAAATCTGTTCCCTTATTATCAACAGGCAGGTAAGAAACCAGATATGAAATAGTGTACATCTGTGTAATGTGCATATAAAGTAAGTTTATAAAATAAGAATAATGGAGAAATGAACAACAATGATAACACATAGTAACAAAAATACATTAACTAGCAAATAACTTAAAACAAAGGCAACTTACTTTAGCAAATGGGAGCTTATACATCCCAAACGTATGAAGATTGGGTGAATTAGTGGCTCTAAATTGCCCTCTGTTGGTGAGTGTGGGTTTGTGTGCCTTGTGATGATCTAGAGCCTGGTCCAGTGATTTGGCACTTTGCACCCAATGCTGCTGAGAACAATGCATGTTAATTTATTCAATTGAACAAGTACAAGTGTCAGTTACAGTTGCCTTAATAGTAATATGGAGAACCTAATATTGTATTTATAGAACAATTGTAATGTCAAGCCTGGTGATTAAATTATTACTTATCTTCATTATTTAACAACATGATCTTACAAGAAATTGTTTACTAATTTCCAGGATTGCTATTTTGGACATTCCAATATGCTTAGATCATGAAGGATACTACTACTTTGATATCTATTTTAAACAATATTATACCTCTGAGCAGCAGCCCAACTCTCACATCCTCATTGATTCAGTAAGTTTGCTTTAATCCTTACAATTGCTTTTGTCCCTGCAAGTTGCAATGCTCTATAATAAATACTCTATATAGAACATCGTCAATAGATTAGATCTTCAAAATAGTCCATAAGTACATTTATTATACAGTATCAACTGTCAAAAGCTCATCACATCATGGGTTATCATATGATCATTTGGATAGAATGGAAATGTCTTCTTGAGTAAATGTTGTAAATGGAATAACAAAATGAACTGAGAGGTAACATACATAGTGATGAGTAATATCTTTTATTTCAGGTCATTAAAAAACACAATTTAAAGGCATTTGCTCAGTTTGTGCGTTGTACTCACTGACTCTGGCTCTATTGATGGTGTTTGATGTTACACATAAAAAAACGGATGGTGCAAATGAAGGTTGCAGAAATGTAACATCCATCCATATCATTTTTGTATCCATGTATACAGTTGAGGGTTATGGTGTCTGGAGCCCATGATTTTAATAAAATAATGGCCAGTGCATCTAGCTTCTTGAAAAATGTAACAAGTGCAGCTTGTCTTAAAGATAACTTTAAAATAGTGTGCAGATATAAAAATGAAAAATGATTAATACTCATTTTGTTCACCGACATTTCAAGGATTTCAATTAATGTTTCTCTCCATTCTAAGTAAAACTCATATTTTCTTGACTCATATTTTGAAGTAGAATGTCCTAATAGAAAAAAAGCCCTCATTGAGTATGTCACTTTTTCTCAACTTAGATGGGACTAATTCCAAGAATAGAATCGCTTCAGAACTTTTGCTCAAAAAATGAACTTGATGCATACCAACATTATGAGTGTATTGAGATTGCGTCTGAAGTTGGCATCCAGATCCTGCCAGATGTATGCCAGAGACTTGTTGCTAGCATGTCAGCTCGGATACACAATGGTGCAGTCGGTGAGTATGTTTGGTGATTTACCATTAAATCCTTCTTCTTCTTTCGGGTGCTCCCTTTAGGGGTCGCCACAGTGGATCATCTTCTTCCATATCTTTCTGTCCTCCGCATCTTGTTCTGTTACACACATCACCTGCATGTCCTCTCTAACCACATCCATAAACCTTCACTTAGGCCTTCCTCTTTTTCTTTTGCCTGGCAGCTCTATCCTTGGCATCCTTCTCCCAATATACTCAGCATCTCTCTTCTGCACATGTCCAAACCAACGCAATTTTGCCTCTCTGACTTTGTCTCCCAACTGTCCAACTTGAGCTGACCCTCTAATATACTCATTTCTAATCCTGTCCATCCTCGTCACACCCAATGCAAATCTTAGCATCTTTAACTCTGCTACCTCCAGCTCTGTCTCCTGCTTTCTGGTCAGTGCCACCATCCATCCATCCATCCATTACCCAACCCGCTGAATCCGAACACAGGGTCACGGGGGTCTGCTGGAGCCAATCCCAGCCAACACGGGGCACAAGGCAGGAACCAATCCCGGGCAGGGTGCCAACCCACCGCAGGACACACACAAACACCAAGCACACACTAGGGCCAATTTAGAATCGCCAATCCACCTAACCAGCATGTCTTTGGACTGTGGGAGGAAACCGGAGCGCCCGGAGGAAACCCACGCAGACACGGGGAGAACATGCAAACTCCACGCAGGGAGGACCCAGGAAGTGAACCCAGGTCCCCAGATCTCCCAACTGCGAGGCAGCAGCGCTACCCACTGCACCACCGTGCCGCCCAGTGCCACCATCTCCAACCCATATAACATAGCTGGTCTCACTACCGTCCTGTAGACCTTCCCTTTCACTCTTGCTGACATCCGTCTGTCACAAATCACTCCTGACACTCTTCTCCACCCATTCTACTCTACCTGCACTCTCTTTTTCACCTCTCTTCCACAATCCCCATTACTCTGTACTGTTGATCCCAAGTATTTAAACTCATCCACCTTCGCCAGCTCTACTCCCTGCATCCTCACCTTTCCAGTGACCTCCCTCTCATTTATACACATGTATTCTGTCTTGTTCCTACTGACCTTCATTCCTCTCCTCTCTAGAGCATATCTCCACCTCTCCAGTCTCCTCAACCTGCTCCCTATTATCGGTACAGATTACAATGTCATCAGCAAACATCATAGTCCACGGGGACTCCTGTCTAATCTTGTCTGTCAACCTGTCCATCACCATTGCAAATAAGAAATGTCTCAGAGCCGATCCCTGATGTAATCCCACCTCCACCTTGAATGCATCCGTCACTCCTACCGCAGACCTCACCACTGTCACACTTCTCTTGTACATATCCTGTACAACTCTTACGTACTTCTCTGCCACTCCTGACTTCCTCATACAATACCACAACTCCTCTTGAGGCACCCTGTCACATGCTTTCTCCAGGTCCACAAATACGCAATGGAACTCCTTCTGGCCTTCTCTAAACTTCTCCATCAACACCCTCAGAGCAAACATTGTATCTGTGGTATTCTTTCTTGGCATGAAACCACTGCTCACTAATCATCACCTCACTTCTTAACCTAGCTTCCACTACTCTTTCCCATAACATCATGCTGTGGCTCATCAATTTTATTCCCCTGTAGTTACTACAGTCCTGCACATCCCCCTTATTCTTAAATATCGGCACCAGTACACTTCTTCTCCACTCCTCAGGCATCCTCTCACTTTCCAAGATTCGATTAAACAATCTGGTTAAAAACTCCACTGCCATCTCTCCTAAACACCTCCATGCTTCCACAGGTATGTCATCTGGACCAACGGCTTTTCCATTCTTCATCATCTTCATAGCTGTCCTTACTTCCTACTTGCTAATCCATTTCACTTCCTGATTCACTATCATCCAACCTCTTCTCTCTCTCATTCTCTTCATTCATAATCCTCTCAAAGTACTCTTTCCATCTGCTCAACACACTCTTCTCGCTTGTGAGTACGTTTCCATCTTTATCCTTTATTACCATAACCTGCTGCTCATCTTTCCCAGTTCGGTCCCTCTGTGTAGCCAATTGGTACAGGTCCTTTTCTCCCTCCTTAGTGTCTAACCTCTCATACAACTCATCATATGCTTTTTCTTTAGCCTTCGCCACCTCTCTCTTCACCTTGCACCTTATCTCCTTGTACTCTTGTCTACTTTCTGCATCTCTGTGACTATCCCACTTCTTCTTTGCCATCCTCTTCCTCTGTATACTCTCCTGTACTTCCCAATGCAACCAGGTTTTCTTTTCCTTCTTCCTCTGTCCAGATGTCACGCCAAGCACCCTTCTTGCTGTCACCCTTACTACATCTGCTGTAGTTTCACAACTGTCTGGTAATTCTTCACTATCACCCAGTGCCTGTCTCACCTTCTCCCTAAACTCAACCTTGCAGTCTTCCTTTTTCAACTTCTACCATGTGATCCTTGGCTCTGCCCTCACTCTCTTCCTCTTCTTGATCTCCAATGTCATCCTACAGACCACCATCCTATGCTGCTTAACTACACTTTCCTCTGCCACTACTCTGCAGTCCTCAATCTCCTTCAGATTGACTCTTCTACATAGGATGTAATCTACCTGTGTGCATGTTCCTCCACTTTTGTACGTAATCCTATGTTCCTCCCTCCTCTTAAAATACGTGTTCACCACAGCCATGTCCATTCTTTTGGCAAAATCCACTATCCTCTGACCTTCTATTCATTCCTCTCCTTGACACCATACCTACACATCACCTCCTCGCCTCCTCTGTTCCTTTCACCAACATGTCCATTGAAATCTGCTCCAATCACCACTTTCTGTCCCTTGGGTACACTGTTCATCACTTCATCCAACTCACTCTAAAAATCTTCTTTCGCAACCATTGCACACCCAACTTGTGGGGCATATGCACTAACAACATTCATCATCACACCTCCAATTTCCAGCTTCATAATCATTACTCTGTCTGATACTCCATATCCACACCATGATAGAACAATTTGAATCCACCTCCGATCCACCTGGCCTTACTCCCCTTCCATTTAGTCTCTTGCATGCACAATATATCAACCTTTCTTCTCTCCATCATATCATGCTAACTCTCTCCCCTTACCAGTCATACTGCCAACATTCAATGTTCCTACCCTCAGTTCCACTCTCTGTACCTTCCTCCTCTCCTCCTGCCTCCGGACATATCTCCCCCCTCTTCTTCGGCCAACAGTAGCCCAATTTCCACCAGCACCCTGTTGACTAACAGTACTGGTGGCGGTCATTGTTAACCCGGGCCTCGACCAATCCGATATGGAAATTTGTATTGTTATCCACATATTGATTTGGCAAAATTTTACACCAGATGCCCTTCCTGACGTAACCCTCCCCATTTATCTGGGCTTGGGACCGGCACAAAGAAACACACTGGTTTGTGCATCCCCTGTGGTTGGGTTTACCATTAAATCCTATAAAAACCAAATATTTCCTGTCCATCTGACTTTTTTCTAACCCACTTATTCACTTCATGGTTGTGGGGAGCCACTGATTATCTCAACCACACTGAGCACAAGGCAGGAACAAACCCTAGATGAAGCACCAGTCTATTACAGGATACAAAGCCTTTCATACATGGCCAATTTAGAGTCATCAACTAACCTTACATGTATGTCTTTGGGATCGGGGACGGGGGGGTTTGTTGAAAGAAACCCTGAGTAAATCCATGCAGACATTGAGAGAAGCTGTCAAATCTACATACAGGGTACCTGAACCACGGCTCACACCCAGGTTTTTGATGTAGCATCTCTAATCAGTACTACAAGAAGACTTCCCAGTAAAGGTAAAGATAAAAAATAAGGCAGCAATTTTGGAAACTTTATTGTCTATGATATTCAAGTAGTAGAACTTTGTGTTCAGTTCAGTCTCAGAATTCAGACTGTATACTGTAGTTCCCCAATAATTTGATACTATTGTTAATTAACAAAATGTAGCTTTGACACTAAAAGATTTCTTATGAAGCTTCTTTCTGGATGGAGAAGTTGTAATCCCTGTATCACTGTTTAGAAACTGAAATAAATGGTACAACAAAAGTTCTTAATCCTTGAATGTCTTTTCTGGTCCATGTAACAGTTTATACAGTGTATAACACAAATCATCTTACTAAAACTCTATTTTACTCAGTTGGCTGACAATATGTACCATTCATTTTTTGTTCTTAGACTTGGTATTAGTATACAAAGACACTAAGTTGAAAATGAGAAGGATTTCATTTAAAGATCTATAGAGTACATGAATACTAAACAATTTTCAAACTAAACCAATTATCACTGTCTACATAGGATTTCCACATTCTGCATTTGTCTGTTATGGCTTTTTTCTGTGTACTTTAGCTTTCAAATCTCAAAGACTTGTGATTGTAATTTGGCCTGATATACTCTGAGTTTGTATGTGAGACTATACACTGCGATAGGCTGGTACTTTGTCCAGATACAGTAGGTCAGACCCCATGCCGTCATAACCGAATTAGATTAGGTAGATGTGAGAATCGTATGTTGTATTATCTACTGCTATTATAATCTTTCAGGGTTATCTATGTTTAATTCTGACGTAAATTTATACTGTAACATTGTTCGTGTAACTGTTCATAATTGATTCATATAAATATATTGATAACATGTACTTGAATGCAAAAATTTACATGACGAAATGTATATTACCTTTATCCTTATAATCTTACTATTTCATTCATTTCCAGCTTGCAAGTGTAACACTGAGGGATCTGTTACAAAGTCCTGTAGTAAATTTGGAGGCCAGTGTGAGTGCAAGCCACATGTGATTGGCCGATGCTGTAATACTTGTGCTCCCAAAACCTTTGGATTTGGTCCCAGTGGTTGCACATGTAAGTTTATTAATATTATTAGTTTTTTATTTACAGACCAATCAGCTATTTGTAATATAAACTTTAAAAGTGGTTTATGTCGATGTTTTATGTGAGCACTGGGCTCCTATACTAGGACTGAGATTACTTTAACCGATGCAAGGATAGATTATTAAAGGGTGATAATAAAAATGGTTGAAAAATAAACCTTGACAAAAAAAAGAAAAACTCAGATATCAGAACAATTAGAAATTAGCTATCCAAACAAGCTGAATGGTCTCTTTTTGTTAATTAAACTTTTTATTCCTATATTAGTAGTACTAGGGTGTTGTACCGTGTTAGCCATTATGGATGTAGTGAGAAGATGTAATTGTTACATTTTGCCTGAAGAAGGGGCCTGAGTTGCCTCGAAAGCTTGCATATTGTAATCTTTTTAGTTAGCCAATAGAATGTATCATTTTGCTTGACTTCTCACTATTCCTATGTTATAAATAACTATAAATTCAGTTGTTTAGGCTACAGTTCTAAAATCGATACTGAATGGTGCAGCTGTTCCTTAGTCAGTGACTAATTAATTACCGCCTAAGTAAAAATATATTTTTTAAATAAATACTGGTTATTTTGTTGTTTTAGGATTGGTCTGTGTACCAATGAACATCCAATGATGTTTATCTTAAATTGAATAACCCTTTAGTTATGAATCTGATAACGTGTGGGTTTTTGCATTTATGTCTATTCATTTGTTAATTTGATTTGGCAGAGTGTAATGTATTAAGATTAAATACATTACCACAGAGAAGATGAGGCAGATATTTAATAAGAAAGGATCAGGAGATAAAATGTAGTTTAAAATCTAGCAGGATTTGTTAACCTGAAATATCAAAAACAATTTTTGTCAAACCAAAGTACATTCACAAATCAAAGTATAAAAAAAATAAAACTTTAAGTTGTAAGCAGACATTCTTATGAACAAATGCTAATATCACTATTAAGGTTTTTATCCACAAACTCAGACAAATAAGAAGACCCTGTGCTGAAGCTTATAAATATATACCTATGACAATTTGCGCTAAGCACTTGAGTCTAGCAACATTATAAATACAGAAACAAAATAACATTGTGTGAATACATTAAAATATTTTTTATCTTTAAATAAAGGCTTAAATGAAAACCATTTTTCACAATAAGACTCTAGCTCAAACCACAATAAAAAAGAGAAAATGGAGGAAAAAGTGTGAAATAAAGCTCTAAAAAATGTAAAGTAAAACCAAATCAGAACATAAATGAAAAACTATTAATGAACAAAATAATTGTACTTAAAATTGTGAATATTATTTTAGGAAAGTAAAACTCATTGTGCTTAATATTCACAAAAAACTTCCTGCCGATATGCAGGACATAAATTGGCTATTGACTAAAAATTTGTGACATTACCCATCAGAATTGGAAATTTGTATTTTTTATTTTTTTAAAAAATCAAAGCTTGACTGTACTAAAAATGTTAAGTATTTACTATATTCAGTTTTGCAGAATATATTTCTATGAGAAACAAAAATGCACTGTTAATTTAATAATAATTGGGTTTGCTTGTCTCCACAGTGTGCAACTGTGATCCTCAAGGTTCATATGGGGAAATGTGTGACCAAGTCAGTGGCCAATGTCCATGTCGTAGACAAATCTTTGGGCGACAATGTAACCAGTGCCAGCAAGGTTACTTTGGTTTTCCCAATTGTCAGCCATGCCAGTGTAATGGTAAAGCTGAATTTTGTGACCCAGTTACTGGGGCCTGCCTTAATTGCAGAGACTTTACAACTGGAAAACATTGTGAAAGGTATAATCTCTATTTTTTAGAAATTGATTCAATCATCTTATGTTAACCTGGATCATTTAACTATGACATGTACTGCATTTCAGGTGCCTGGATGGCTACTATGGAGATCCAAAAGAATCATGTACACCATGTTTATGCCCTGATACAAAAGCCAGTGGCCGTTATTTTGCTCATTCTTGTCACAAGGATTATAATGCTCTACAGGTCATCTGTGACTGCATTGAAGGCTATGTAGGTTGGTATTTGAGCCACAGGTCTTTACTAAAATCCACTAGGGATACTCAAAAAAGAAACAATAGACAGTACAACAAAAACACATTATAAATGTATACTGACTAGACACATTTATTTAAAGCCTTTAGGACAGGGGTAGGCAAAGTAGGTCCTGCAGGGCCGCAGTGGCTGCAGATTTTTGTTCTAACCCAGTTTCTTAATGGGAAGTCAATTATTGCTAATGAAGCACTTGCTGCTCAAGTGCCATTTTGATGCTTCATTTTAGTGGTCTCATTTGTTAATGTTCTCCACCCTTAATTGCTTCACTGTTTTTAATGGCTCCTTATTAGCAATAAGATGGAGCCAGCAGTTCTTCATCTAACTTGTTTCCATTTACCCCTGTATGGATTCATCATGCACTATTTGGTTTAATAAAACACTTGAGAGAAAAATTATCCATTTTAGGATTCAAATTATTTAGATGATGAAAAGGAAAAAAATGTACTGAATGATTTAAGAACATTACATTGTAGACTAACGTGCCATAAAATTAAACAAGGTCTCATATTGGCAATCATTGTTTTTAATTAAGTAATTCACAAAAACTTAGAGCCACTGTGGTCCTCCAGGACTGACGTTGCCTACCCCTACTTTAGGGTCTTGATTCAGGCTTGTAGTTCAAAAGACCCAAACAGAGGTTTTCCTTTTCCATGTTTAAATTCCTAATATCAACCCATGCCTTTGTTCTGCTTTCAGAGTGCCAAGCCAACTTCTTTGGAAGAGTTTTTGTCTTTTTTGAGGGCATTAGTTTCTTCTCTTCCATACCAGTGGTTTCTGTTTATAGCCCTGTTCGAGAGGCTGTTTGGGAGGCACAATTCCTGGGGAGCCATCATGCCCTTCTTAGTGAGGGCTGAGCTCTCCGGACTTGTGATTGTTCTCTCCTAAAGAGAGGAAGGAACAGATGTTAAGTCAGCTAGTGCTTCCTTTCCTTGTGCTCCCAGATGTTCTACCAAGAGCTTTCGAGCAAAATTATTAAGCCGAACATACTCAAGATAAAATTGGTGTATTTACTGTATGTATCAATATAAAGATTAACTAAGTTGTGTGCAGAATGGTGTGTTGCTTTAAGTACATTTTTTATTTGAGGCAGCTGAATTTAAAAAAATATTTTTATTTATTACATCTACATTTTTGCACAACATAGTTGATAACAGGCGGCATGGTGGCGCAGTGGGTAGCGCTGCTGCCTCGCAGTTAGGAGACTCGGGTTCACTTCCCAGGTCCTCCCTGCGTGGAGTTTGCATGTTTTCAGGTTTCTTCCGGGTACTCCAGTTTCCTTCCACAGTCCAAAGACATGCAGGTTAGGTGCATTGGAGATCCTAAATTGTCCCCAGTGTGTGCTTGGTGTGTGTGTGTGCCCTGTGGTGGGCTGGCTTCCTGCCCAGGGTTTGTTTCCTGCCTTGCGCACTGGGTTTGGCTCCAGCAGACCCCCGTGACCCTGTAGTTAGGATATAGCGGGTTGGATAATGGATGGATAGTTTATAACAACACAAGAGATTGGAAAATCAAAATTGGAAAATTATAGTTATGGACAAACACTCATGCGTCTTGGTAGCAAACATTCATTGGAAGATTCTTATAGCTAAATATTTTCATACTGTATCTCATCTGGACTCAGTCAGCAAGATGGCAGAGTGGTCAGTACTGCTGCCTCAAAGAATCAGAATCACATTTATTCACCTGTATTTATTGCACAGGAATTTAACTTGGTAGCTTTGGAGCTGCTTATAACATAACACAGCATCACAAACAAATACCTGTACCACAAATCTTCTTCTTCTTCTTCCGGCTGCTCCCGTTAAGGGTTGCCACAGCGGATCATCTTCTTCCATATCTTTCTATCCTGTGCATCTTGTTCTGTTACACCCATCATCTGCATGTCCTCTATCGACATACATTTGCAGAACAGTGCACTTGTAAAGGAGATGTGAAAATGATGATGTGCAGGTTAAGATGTGAGTATACTGTATATATTTATGCACATGCACAAACATACATAATAATAATAATAATAATAAATTTTATTTATATGTACATACACTGTACATACAGTGCAGATCCAGCATTCTAAGCCTGAATCCAGTGCCCACATATTGTCTGTGCTTGATTTTTCTCCAGTTACACTAGTTTTCTTGCACATCACAGATGTGTGTTTTAGGCTGACAGATAGTTCCATATTAGCTTACCATATTATATTACCATATTATGTTTGTGTGTTGGTGGGACTGTAATGAACTACGGCATTGTCCAGGATTGGTTGTTGTCTTTTAGGATCTCTAACACTAAAAAAACAGAAAACGTATTTAGTTATCCAGAGTTCCCCATTAACTGATTTGATTCAAAATCAATTGGGTTCTACTATTTCAGCATCATGATAAGATCTTCAGATTCGATCAGCAAATATTTGTGCCAGTGACCATTATCTATACATAACATACATTAACATACATAAACAATATAATTCTAGGAATGGCCATCATGTTCAGTGATTCCTCAAATGCAGAATTCATTGTACACTTGAAATTAAAAGTGCAGGGCAGACCACAGCCCTGGACTAAGTGCTAGCCCATAACAGAGTATAATTAAAAAATGACTGAGTAATATTTATACTCTGTGAACCATATTGTTTAATTTCTTCCTAATATGGTTATAAGGAGTGTAGTAATTTTTAACTCTTGAACACGGATCACAATTGCAACTTAATATAAATAAGATTTAGTACATTGTGATTTATTCATTGTAATGAAATACTTAAAGTTAATAACACTCAAAAATGGTAAAATTCAAAATGTTCTGTAATTAGTAAGATCATATCATTATAAAAAAATTGATGCTGAAGTTATGTTGGAAAAGTACAGTATACATGTACAATTTCTTGCTTAACAGGCTCACATTGTGACAAGTGCCCTCAAGGATATTATGGCAGTTTGAAGCAACTAGGGGATCGCTGTCTGCCTTGTCCATGTAACAACAATATAGATGTGCTAGATGTTGGATCCTGTGACCGTCTTACAGGGGTGTGCCTAAAGTGTCTTTACAACACCGAAGGTCCCAACTGCCAGTTTTGCAAGAAAGGGTATTTTGGATCTGCTCTTACTCAGACCTGCACAGGTAAATAAGTGGCTCTTGCTTTATATTGAGGATTAGCACAAATGTTCATTTTTTTTTTTTTGTTTTCAAATACCATTTTAAAGCTACCATTTTTGTTTGCAATGATTTTCTTTGAATAATATGCCACAATGCCTTTTATTATTCAAAGCTTTAATGCAATAATCTTAAAGGTGTACTCTACCCAAAAATGTTTTTTTGTCTGGTACTTACACCATTAAATGCTCAATCACATGTTTTCAGGCAGAACTGAGATAAAATATTTTTGATACAATAAAAGTCTGTTGTGACCAGTATTGGACAAGAGCAAACAATATTAAAATATACATGAAAAAATTGCATGTTACTCGTGTTGGATCCATGGGTCTTCAGTTCAAATGCTTGAGCTTGTGTGATCATGTTCTGTTTTAGTTCACAGGAGCATTTTCTGGAAGTGACATATTTAACAGTACTTTAGTAAGAATACTGATTGCAACATTGTAAGCATAAAACTGGATGACTTGACATGTGGATTATGTGACACAAGTAACGTGAGATTTCTTCATGGACTTTGATATGTTTGCTGTTGTTCAACATTAATCACCATAGTTATTTTATCAGAAAGTTTTTGTTTATCTCTGTTCTTCACAAAAATATGATTAAATCTTTATCTTGGCTCTCACTAACAAACTACATGGGGTAAGTAATGTATAAGAAAATATAATTATTGGGTTAAATATTTCTTAATATCTACATTGTGTATGTGTTGTAATGAATAAGATAAATCTAATAGAAAGTTTTGGGGTACTAACAAATATCCCTGATTAATTTACTGATGGTAAAAAATATTGAAAAGCATTAGATTATGCCCCATAGATATACCTTCCCCTAATACTGGTCTTCAACTGACACCATATTAGAACTTTCAATTCCTAGAACTAGAAACACTGTAGCTACGGGAAAATTCAGGTTATTCTTCACTGTTGTTGTCATCCTACCTGAGATTGGAAAAGGAAGACTGTCTATTATAAATCCTTTCTCTGTGTGCCCCATAAAAACCAGACCCACATAACAATTCAGAATATATTTTTCCTTTTAGCATGTGCCTGCAATCCTTTTGGAACACACAGCAAGGCATGCCCTAGCCCTGACCTCTGTGTCTGTGATGAGACAACAGGACAGTGCCCATGTTTGCCAAATGTAACTGGTAAAAACTGTGAGGAGTGCGCACCTGGATACTGGGACATGGCTAGTGGGGAAGGATGCCAACCATGTGATTGTGACCCTAGAGGCTCTTTGGGTACCCAGTGCAATCAGGTAAGCACACATCTTTTAACTTCACCTTGTTATTGATTATGATTCTAACGTATTTATGTTTTTATAACGTAAATTTCAAGGGAACAAAAACTTTTTTGAAAAATGACAAATTGTTATCTGACTGCAATCATTTTTTTTAGAAAGTATAGACAGGCAGTAGGGCAAGTTACATTTATGTGCTTATTCAGCTACTGAATTAATCCAAATAATACACAATAGTTCGTGTCAGGGATTAAACCTGGAAGCTTTAGCCAGACCACCACATAGCAAAAAAAAACAAAACAAAAAAACCCAAAAAAACTAGGTATATTAGCGTGCATTTCAAACTACCAGATGGAAGTACAAAATATCAGACCTTTTGCATTAGTTCCTGGCCTCACTGACAAATCACTAACAGTATATCATTTATTACATCATACCCTAAAAGAAAAAAAAAAGATACAAATTTGGGAGATAAAAAGTAAGGGCTCACTGGCATACACAATTGTAAAATAGAACACATGAGTAAGATTTAAACTGAAAAAGGGGGTGAGTATTTTAGTGAGTCCTTTAAATGAAGAAAGATGGGAAATGGTTATAAATAACTGTGCATTGTCCAAAATGTATCATTCCAGAATGCTTCACATACTCAGTGGATTTATATGAGGACTGCTATCTCGATGGAGGTATAGAGCTAACCCCCTATATGCTCTACACATATATGTAAAGGTTGTCCAAGGTATCAGCACTGAGAGACCTTCAGGACACAATTCATTTAAATCCTGACATTTCTACACCCTTCACCCTATTATATACTAAAAGAATGATTTTGCCTTAATGATTGCTTCCGTTCTGTAGACATTTAAATATCACATTCATTTGATATTTACTGCTTTAATAATAATATATTGTACCCTTTTTTACCATCTCTAGTTTACTGGCCAGTGTGTTTGCCAGCCAGGATTTGGAGGAAAAAGATGTGATCAATGTGAGGAGAACTTTTTTGGTGACCCTGGATTAAAATGTTTGTGTGAGTGAGTTTTAAACTAATACAAAATGGCAATTATTAAACAATGTTGATTGTTTCTTTTGATGAGTGGAACTAAGGAGGAATAGCATGATTAAACACCAATGGAAACTGTAATGTTTTGTTATAATTTTTACTAGAAAACCTCAACATATGTGGCTAAAAGGTATAATATAACATGTCTATTGAGAATGCAGGATAGAAATGCTCCTTAGGAACATGCAGAACAAAACTGAGTTAAAAATGGCATGAATTCTAATGTTGAATAAGTAATTGTGTGACATAATTACATTTTTTAGTATCATATAGATTATTTTGTAAGACACATGATAATTGCAGCATAGTAACAGTAGTAAGGACCACATCAGGATTTCTGCTTCCTATTAATTCAAATAAAGTTATGTATTTAAATATATTCTTGTTTGTCATGGAAGTGGAGAGTGTTTATGTGCTGTATGTTGGTCGGATACACAACTAAGAATTTCACTGTACTCTTTACACATAATGATACTACTACTATCTCTACTAATCTTCCTACTACTACTATTATGGTGACTACTAAAGCTTGTGATATTAATAACATAAATATAATTGCAAGTGTTTTTTTACATGAGATAGAATATGATGAGATTGTTATTGGTGATACTAATATGTATACAGATAGAACTATAGTCTAGGGTTAGGACACTGAAATTTATACACCAAGATTGCTCTTTAAATCATGTCACAATACCACCACTACTTCTACTACTATCACCTCTACGACTAAACAAAGACTTAATGACCATCAGATTTCCATTATTTTAATTTATGCATGTCTGTCACACATGGACCCACATATAATGGAAAAACTACAGAGATGCAAAGTCCCATGACTTGTTTTGGTGTCCTTAACCCAAAATGTGGACTCCTCTCTCTAAGAAAGAAGTTATCTCGCTTATTCTGCTAATGTCAGATTCTGGCAAGTAACATCTCTTTTTGTGAACTGTTAATATTTCTATTATTATTGCCCTAAACCTTTATTTATATTGTGCATTTATTAATCAATTTTTAGTTTTTTACCTTAATACAAATGACATCTATTTCTGGGGATGCATTCCTCATTATCAAGCTAGTGTGTACACAATGGCAGTCATATTACTTAAGGAAAAGCTCTGCATTCAGTGTTCATCTAGACATAATATTTAGCAGAGGACTAATTATCACTCTTTTACATTATTAATTATGAATTTAAGGTATTGAGTAATAGCCCATTCTAGTGACTTTAATTTGTATGTTGCCCTTATTTGTTGATGACAGATATTAGTACTTTGTTAATGACCCTTGCCAGGAAACACCAAAAACATTTTTGCCAAGTATAAGTAAATGTCTGCCACTAAGTACTGCGTTGGACAGTTCATTTAATGAACAAGTAAATTCAGTCTTAAAGCACCACATGGCTGGTTTCTGTTCTACCTTTACAATATTTTGCTCTTTTCTTTTTGAATAACATTTCTTCCAACAGTAGTTCTTTTATCATTGACATTAGCATTGGTCAGCCTCTATTTCTGTGACACTGGCCACAGTTTCCCCACATCGCTTATGCTAAACTTGCTAAACATTTGAATAGTTTAGGTCTCACTATTTGTAATATAACTGTAATGGAACCAGCTCTCTTTTATAGAAAATCCATTATTTTACATTGTAATGCCATATTTTGATGAAAGTAAAGCATCTGAGGTAACCTGAATGTTTTGCTCTTGCAGCCTGCAACTGTAACACAGAAGGAACAGAGAAGCCGGTGTGTGATCAATATACTGGGGCATGCAACTGCCGCACTGGTATCGTTGGCAGATTCTGTGATCAGTGTGCCAGAGGTTTTCTTGAAGAGTTTCCCAAATGTACCCCTTGCCATCCTTGCTTTAAAATATGGGATCAGGAAGTCGACAACTTTCAACCTGCTCTTCAGAAACTGAATTTATCTGCATCAAGCCTGCGCACTGATAAATTACCTACATATGACAAAAAGCTTACAGAATTAGAAGAGAAACATGCAGCACTACAGAACCTTTTAAACGGCTCACTTTTATCCATGCTAGATATCCAAGAAGCAGAATTTTTCTGTGATAAAATACGGTAAGATTCTATTTAAATAGTACAGATTTTGATTGTACTGGTGCAGAATCCTGTGTTGGATCCTCCCTTATGGATAATTGTGCTGGGATAAGCAAACTTGAAATGGATTAATAATGTCTGAAGGTGAATAGATGGAACATTTGGCCATATACAGCTTTTCTGTGGTTAACATAAAACATGTACTTTTGTCTCTGTTATGGTAATCTAAGATTTGTTTAAACAAAAGTGAACAAAGAAACCTGTCAAATTACAAGTTAGATAGATAGATAGATAGATAGATAGATAGATAGATAGATAGATAGATAGATAGATAGATAGATAGATAGATAGATAGATATTTACTTGTCCCCATGGGGAAATGTAGTTTTTTACAGAAGCTCTTTAAATAAATAAATACAATACTTGAAGTGACGTTACCAGCACAGTACACTGTGGAATACTGCACCGGCCAAACAGAATTGTAGAACATGATGTCACTTCCTATATTAAAGTCACTTCCTACATTAAAGTAACTCTAAGAAAGAAGAGCCTGCTCTGTCCTTTCTTATAGTGCCTCTGTGTGTTCCAAGACCAGCCCAACCTGACCTTGATGTGAATTCATAGTACTTGTAAGAGTGGACTGCCTCGGAATCTACTCCCTGAATAGTGTCCAGACATAGAGGCTCTTTGGTGCAGCAAACATCAATAACTAGTTCCTTGGCTTCACTGATGTTTATCTGCAGACAATTCTCTTTATACCAAGAAACAAAGTTCTCCACCTGACTTCTATACTCTGTAACATCCCCCTATTGGTATATTGCTATATCCCATAAGTTCAGGATCATCTTAGAATTTCTGCCAGTGACCTAACCTGATGTTATATTTATAATTGGAGGTATACAGAATACAGAGAAAAGGAGACAGTTCTGTTCACATATCAGAAACACAGTCCTCAAGTCTCACAAACTGTTCTCCCTGACAGAGAGTCTATTATCCAGGACACCATAGGCTCGTCCACCTGTACATCTCACCTTAACAGGGATGGCTGGATGGTACTGAAGGTGCTGGAGAAATCTAAAAACATAATCCTCACAGTACTGCCAGCTTTATCTAGGTGAGAATAAACCTTGTGCAGCAAATAGATAATTGGATAGATAGATAGATAGATACTTTATTAATCCCAAGGGGAAATTCACAATTCATAATTGCATCCTCCAATCTAATCTTTGTCATTCAGAATCATTTCAGCATCCAGGCTCCACTTCCTCACTATACTGGTGGTAACAGGTTGTCATCTAGTAAAAGGTTTGTAGCAGGGAATAAGATGAATCAGGTTGTGGTCAGATCTGCCCAAAGGAGCCAGTAGTTCACACTTAAAGACATCTTTAACATTTGAATAAAGCAGGTTCAGCTTGTCATTTCCTTGAGTGGAACAGGGCACAAACTGATAGAAATTTGTCAATTTTCTTTCCAAAGTCACATGGTTGAAATCACAACATATTATAACTGCAGGGGCAGAGTAAGTCATCATTAAAGTGTTGGTGACAGAACAAATCATTTTGGTTGTTAAGTCCCATTTGTGTAGGGAGGAACATAAACATTAATAAGGATGAAGTAATTTATCTCCCTTGGCAAAAAAAGTGGATGAATTCCTACAGACAGAATTTCAGTGTCTGAATTACAAACTGTAGTTTTAACTGTAATATGCTCCTGTATACACCATTCCTCATTCACATAGTTGATCAGTCCCCCTCCTGTCTTTTTTCCACACCGCATTGGGTCTCTGTCTGCTTGAATAAGATGAAATCCATTCAGCATTAAAACAGTGTCAGATATATCGGGTTTAATCCAATTCTTTGTAAAACACAAAATGCCACTGTACTTGTATGCTTCATGACCCGCTATAAGAGCAGATCCATCTTATTTGATAGTGATCGAACATTACCCATTACAATGGATTGTAGAGAAATTCTAAAACATTTTTACCTTGCTTTTACTCTCATGCCAGCAAGTTACGCTTTCCATCTGTGGACAAACATCTCCTGTAGTAAAGTTAAACTAAGCTGCTTAGGTGCTCGCAATCGCAGGGCAATTAGATGATTATGGGAATTTTTAACCCCTTAACCGCCCTCTGCCGGATATATCCGGCACCGTTGTTTTATTGCTAACGCCATACTGCCGGAATTATCCGGCACATTTGCCTGTGGTTATATGAATGCCTGGCAAGTAGTATAACTGACGGTTTGGCGTGGGTATTATTACTACGTTGTATTTCGACAAGTCTGTGGTTGTTTTGGCCGGTCATGTGACGTGATTCGCATGTAACAGCTGTGAATATGGCGAAACGTAAACTGACTTCAAGTGAGGCTTTGCAGGCGATTTTGGACAGTTCTGATCATGATTGTAGCAGTTCTGAAGAAGATTTTAGCGACAGTGATGAGCAGCAACGTGCGCTGCATGATACTGTGAATGAAGACGCATCGGATGACGGCGCTGAGTGGGTGTATCCCCAGCATCTCAGCTGGGCTGCTGCCCGTGGTGAACTACCTTTTCTGCATTCGTTTGAGGGAACGTGTGGCTTTATTGTTGATGTAAACAATTACACTGCTGAGCAGTTTTATGAGCTGTTTGTGTCACCTGATTTGATCAGACATTTTGTTCATCAGACAAATCTGTATGCAGCACAGTTTATTGAGAAAAATCCCAATTTACCTCCACATTCCCGTGTTCGTGCTTGGTTTGACACTGATGAAAACGAAATGAAAAAATTCATTGGGATTTTGATGTTGATGGGAATAATCAGAAAACCAGATATTGAGATGTACTGGTCTACAGATCCTATGTATGCAACACCTATTTTTGCAGCTGTCATGACACGTAACCGATTCTCTTTGCTGCTGAAATTCTTTCATTTGAATGACAACAGAAATGAGCCAGATAAGAAAGATCCAAACCGCGACCGCTTGTTCAAGCTACGTCCTTTGATTGATCATTTATTTGAAGCATTTCAGTTGCCCTACATGCCAGGACCGTCAGTTGCAGTTGATGAAAGTTTATTGTCGTGGAAGGGCCGCTTACAGTTTCGACAGTATCTACCATTGAAAAGGGCACGGTTTGGTATCAAGATGTTTTGCTTAGCTGAGAATTCAGGTTACATTTATAGATTTCGTGTATACACTGGCAACTTGCACAACATTTAGTGGTCAATACTGCTTGAATAAATGTAAAAAATGTAAAAAAAATGTAAAAAAGTAAAAAAACGAAAATTGTTCAGATTTCGCCTGGCTTGGGGAATATTTAGGGAGTTGGCGGTTAAAGGGTTAATACACACTGCTTTTATTTTCTCAGTGTCACTTACATTTCCAGGTGTTGCAGACATAAGACAGCCTTCAGGTCCATTTCGCAACTCCATTCAAGTTCACAGGCCGTTTGAAGTGCAGTCAAGAAAAGCCAGTGCTGCGTTTGGAAGCATTGCTGTTCGTTGGCAAATTTAAGATCCATTTAAAATCCAATTATCCGATTTCTAGTGGCTAGTATCAGTGACAAGCTAGAAGCCAGATCAGTTCTAATCTTAACCCTTATCTACTTGCCTGGTGTATTTTGTACACCAATCTCAGTTATTTTTGTCCAACATTCTAATACTTGAACCTACTGGAAGCATCTGCCATCTATCCTCAGCTTGATTCACTACAAGAACAGTGTTGCAATGATTTTCCTCCGATGTGCCCCAGCCGGTTTTATGAGTGGATGCACATTCAGAAATTCCATATAATGCATTTGGTACATTGCATCCTCCAATCTAATCTTTGTCATTCAGAATCATTTCAGCATCCAGGCTCCACTTCCTCACTATACTGGTGATAACAGGTTGCCATCTAGTAAAAGGTTTGTAGCAGGGATTAAGTACCCGTGTGGGTACTTAGGTATGTAACACAACGATGAGATGTTCTTCTTGCAATTACTTTGTCTGGAAAGAATATTCAACAACTGAAGTGAAATGTGATACATGTGCAAATCCTGCAGTGGATGAAAGTGTGACCGGTGACGAATGAGCACTGGGGAAGTGGATCAGGTTTATTTTCAGATAGTCCTAGACTGTGTCATACTATTCAGTAATATAGTATTAAATTACTTTAAAAACGTGTACAATTTAAAATTATTCCAATATTTTATATTACAACCTCACAGCGTGCATATTGTCATTTTAACACTGGTGCATAAAGTACACCGTGCGAGTACTTATGAGATGAGAAATGGTGAGAGTAGTTAAGGGTTAAATAAGACCAGTAACTAGTAAATAAGTAAATAAGTTTGATAACAAAAAAAGAAAAACAGTGAGAAATATGGAGCTTCTGTAAAAGGCTGCTGCTTGGACAGTACCCAGAAGTTAGTTTTAGTTTTACATGTAAAAATAATGTCCAAGGTTTTTTGCTTTAATTAACCAATGCAGAATAATTAAAAAGTGTAAAATCTGAATTATTTCAGCAAGGAGAGTAAAATATTTACATGAACAGAAAATAAATTAGAAAAATGATAAAAACAAGTCAAACAGAAAGCCAAAGAAGGCCTTATTGTGTGTGCCTGTTTTTCTGTATACAGTGATCCCCTGCTATATTGCGGTTCAGCTATCGCGCCCCCGCTACATTTCGGATTTATTATTATTATTATTATTACTAGGGGGCTTCACCCCTGCTCGCTTTGCTTGCCCACCCCCAGGTTTGGTTTACCGGATAAACAATTTAAAGAGATTGTTATTTTCATGGGAATTGTTACATATGCATTATTTTCATTTTTACTTTAAAACTTTTGTAAAAACAATATTTGTCCTTTATTTCCTGCCCCGGGCGTGGTTAAATCTCTTTCTTGCAGGACATACAGTATAATGCTGCTCGCATTGTGAAGGGTGGATCTGAACGCACACTAAAGAGAGATGCGATCGGTTCAGCTGCTGTCTTGCTGTTGCTGCTGGCCAGCTGTGTGTTCTGCTTGTTATGCTTTGCATCAGTCATTTGAAAGCCTGAACAGCAGCTGTCTTTTTGCCACTTCACGTCTCTGCCGCTAGCTTTCTGAAGGAATAGGGGGGGTTGAGGGCTGAACGCACGCTAAGGAGAAGCGGTCGGATCATCTGCTGGCTTGCTGCAGCTGCTGCTGGCGAGCTACGTGTTTTGCTTGTTGTTGTTGTAAGAGCTGGGAGCACCTGAAGTGTTTCTGCCAAAAGCATTCCAACAACTGCTAGGCTAGATGTCCGTGAACTTGATTTAAATTGTTTGTAAGTAGGGCGTGATGTGCAAAAGTTACTGTCTCACAGGTTTTGCTTCCTAAGGTTGTAATGTCTAGTCTCACGTGTCGTCAAAGTGTCTCTCTGAGATGATCAGGTCTCGATCGCTTCGCTCATCCCTCCCAGAGGCGCGCTACACTCCTGCCACTTCGCGTCTCTCCCGCTCACGTTGTGAAGTGGGGAGCTGAACGCATGCTAAGGAGAAGCGGGTGGATCAGCTACTGGCTTTGTGCTGCTTCTGCCAAGATGCATGTTCTGCTTGTTGCTCTGCGCGTCGAACATTTAAAAGCCTGTACAGCTGCTGTCCTTCTGTTTCACTGCCTTGTCTTGCGTGACGTTAAAATGTCTCTCATGGAATGACAAATTGTCTTCCGAGAAGATCACGTCTCGTCTCCCTGGTCTCCCTGCCAAGATTTTTTTTTTATAATAGAGAGATGTTACTCATATCCTTAGCCCGACATCCACATATCATATGTGTTTACAAAGTGTGTTTTAATAAGTTTATATGTGTTTAAAGCGTGTGGGAGGAGAATTTTAAGGTTTGAACTATAAAAAAAGTGTTTATTTATATGCTCTTTCTATATCATGGATTTTCACCTATCGCTGATGGGTCTGGAACGTAACTTCCGTGATAGGCAGGGGATCACTGTATTTGTTTAGGGAAATTCTAGAAGTTACATTACAAAATTAGACAGCTTTAAGAAGAAATAACTTGCCTATGAAAAAGTAATTCTAGTTCTTGGTTAATTACTTATTCTCTTTTTCTTTAGACAATTAACCGATGGAATGGATCCAAACCTCATTATTATAGATGCAATCACTCTATTAAATAGTGAAATTAATAGTATACGGAAGGAACTAGACTTGCATATTGAAACTCTGGAAAATAAAATGAAGTGGTTGCCAAAGTTCAATGTAGAAAAACTACTTGGTAAGTTCAAATCCTACAATTGATAATAAATGTTTAAAAGAATATAATGAGTAGTGCTATCTATTTTTTAGGATGATGTAGTGGTTAGCATTGCTGCCTTGCCGATTGTGTGTCCTTGGGTTCAAATTCCATGTTCAGTTGTTGACTGTGTGAAGTTTACATGTTTTCCCCATGTCTGTGTGAGTTTTTCATGCACATTAGGTTAACTGGTAATTCTGAGTGGGCCCTGCAATGAACTGGCCAGGGTTGATTCCTACCTTGTGCCTAGCACTGCTGGGATAGGCTCAACCTCCCTCTGGAATCCTAATTTAGATTATGTGGATTCAAGATTATCATGTTATGTTATTTATTTCCTATGTATAGATTAACGGTCTTACTGAGTATCTAGTTGGTTGTTTTTTTTATGTTAAATCTTAGTCAATAATTAGAATTCAGTAAGGTAAGAAAAATAAGTAATAAAAATACGTGTGCCAATGTACATCTAACAACCTAATGATGTTTTTTTTCCTTCAATAGCTGCATTTAATTCTATAAAAAAACATTATGAAGAGTCAAATAAAGCAGAAGAAAGAATCAAAAATACTAAGATAACCACAGACACATCTGAAAACACCAGAAAAAAAGTGTCTGAGTTGCTTGACAAAACCAATTTAAAAAAAACTTTGGATGATTTAGAAAAAAAGCTAAATGAACTTAATGTAGCTGCTATCAATGAGAAAGTAAGTGACCTTTTCAGGGGGAAAATGCTTGATGCCACAAGTATAGGAAAGTCCTAGACTGGTTCCAGTAACGTTAAAGTGAGTTCAGCCTAATGCGCTGGCCTCCCAATCACCAGATCTCAATCTAACTGAATGTCTGTGGAGTGAGAATGAATAAGCCGTTTGGAAAAGAGCTGGCATGAACAAACCTCTGAATTATTAAGGCCTTGTTGAGTCCATGCGCCAATTAATTCAGGTTGTGGATAAGGGAATAGAGGATCATCCCACTACTTTGTGGGTGTACTGTACATAATAAAATGGCCACTCAGGGTAATCCATAATATGTTCATTACCTAATATATATTCAATATAATGTACTCAATGATAGTAAAAGTAAATAAAGTTAGAGTTTTGTGGTCAGTAGCATACAGTATGTAAATTAAAGAGTACAAATTCATATTTAGATCATACAAGTGAATGTTTCATTTTTATAATATAGACCAGTTTTATACAGAATCAGTATATGTGAGTGTTGAAATTTGAAGATATGTGCTTAATATCGCACTTAAAAGCAATTAACCTTTAACTTCCTTCATTTCTTAGGTTTGTGGAGCACCAGGTGATGCACAGTGCTCTATAGCAACATGCGGTGGAGCTTTATGTAAGGATGAGTATGGAAATCGGAAATGTGGCGGAATTGGCTGCAAAGGAAGCTTACCAATTGCACTCAATGCTACAGAGGAAGCAAGGCAAACAGATATTAAAATCAGCAAATTCCTCAACCAGCTTAAAGATTCAAAAAGAGAGGTACTCTTTCTTTGTAGTCTTACTTGAAAAGTTGCATTGAGCACAAGTGAGAGGCTTAACTGAGTTCTCGCAAAGGCATGTATTTGCCAAAAATTTAAGTTACTTCCTGAAAATGAATAATCACAGGGAATTACAGTAGTGTAGTTATTAGTGTTGCTACATCTCATTACCAAAGCTCTGACACTAAGTTATGGACACTGTCTACTTATAGAGTTTGTATGTTGCCTGTCTGTCTGTAAGAGTTTCCTCCAGGTACTATGATTGAATTTAGCTTGGTATAAATGAGCCTGGGTATGGGTGTTACCAGTGATAGAAATGACAGTGTGCCCTAAATGAACTATTATAAAATGACTGTTACAAAAATAGCATTTCAGCAGCAGAATTCAGTTTGTTCTCGATTACACTTACAAAGCATTTTGCCACTATCCTGCAAGAAACAAACAAAAAAAAAAAACGCTAAGTAGCAAGTTAACCTTTCCATGTTGTGAATCTTACACACACATAATTGCACACACTTTCTCATTTACACTAAACTTCGTTTAAATTTTCCATTTGTAGTGGTTAAGAGATCAAGGGCTTTTTATTGTAATTGTCCTACAAGGACCAGTAATCATTTTGCAAATTTTGTATATATTCTTTGTAGTCTTGTTAGTTTTGTCTAGGTACTTCTTCCTCCGTATGCCAGAAATATGCATATTATGTTAATTTTGCCAATTATTCAGACTGGAAGCCTAGTTCCAGATGTCTTGGTACTACAAAAAATATTGACTGTTACATTAACTATATCAAACATATGCAATTTATTTGTAGGCTTGCACATGGCAGAAGTGTTGAGAAAATTACTAAAATACTGTTTTCTTAGTACTGTACTTTGTTGTTTGTATGTTTTTTTCTGCATTGGCTTACAAATCAGTTTTTTCCTGTTGTAAGCTGACGGTAATGTTGTCCTAAAGGACAGATAATGGCAGCAAGGACTAACAACTGAAGTCATGCAATAAGTAAAACAAAGTGACAAATTTTCAATGTGCGACAGTGCAAAGTGCCAAGCAAAACTTGTGAGTGAAAAGAACAAAGCAAAATTCCTGACTATCTAATAATCCTTTCGCAGAATAGCTAAAAATGTTTATGGTTTTCTTTTTCAAATATCCAGAAACTTGGATAATGTCCTCAATCATAATGTCACTTTCAACCACATGACTGGCAGTGAGCACAGTTATCAACAAAAAAACTACTCATTCATGCATGTTAATGGATTTTCTTTAACCATAATCCCCCTTTCCTCAAACCTAGTTTTTTCTTCCTGAAGATGGAAGATCTGTAGAAAGCATCCTAATAATCAAATGCTTCTGATGGAGGCTATGGCAGACGTTTGTCAGGTAATTACTGTGTCAGAGTGCCAGGGCCGGATTAGGCATTCCAGATGTTACAGTATTTGCGCTACACATTTTACTGTGTCATGTTGATAAAACCTTGTGGCCTAACATTAGGGACACAATAGATCAAAGATGACCATTATTGTCCTGTATTTCTGTTACCAGAGATTGTATGATTTTTTATAATTGTATATAATACAGTAAAGGCATATGGAATTTTCTCTTTGAGAGTGAAGATGGTGTGTCATTCTTGAATCACATGACGGTATCCTGTCAATGTTTGGACTCATGATTGGAATTGTAATCATTACATGTGCCGTAATAGAGAAAATGTCCTGAGCTTTGGTATTACACACAGTAGCAAAAAAGGTCACACCATACGGTCGATCACACTGTTCATGTTATGCCTCAGTGAGAAGGATGGCAGGTGTTTTTCTCAGAGAAGAGTAGCTGCTTGTATGTCTTAGTGATGTAATGCTGTGTCCTAATGTTTTGACTGAATTATTCACTTTTGCTTTATTTAATGTTTGGATTGGTTGAGTGAGTTTTAGATAGATAGATAGATAGATAGATAGATAGATAGATAGATAGATAGATAGATAGATAGATAGATAGATAGATAGATAGATAGATAGATAGATACTTTATTAATCCCAAGGGGAAATTCACATTTTGCAGTGAGAATGAGGTGCTTTTCTAAATGTATTGTTTTTTGGGCTGCGCCAACTGCTTTGAGTATCTGTTGTGATAAAGGTGCTATATTGGCGCCAACCTGACACAGACTGACACCAGATGCATGGGCTAAATAAACAAAAAGTCTTTATTTTCTTCAGCCATGGGACACGTCTTCCCGATGTCCCACTGGCCCTACACAGTCCCCAGACACAAATTCACTCAATACTTCCACTCTTCTTTCCTCCACTCCTCCCAGGGCAGCTTCGTCCTCCTCCTCCCAACTCTGGCGTCCTTAGTAGTGGCTGCAGGCTCCCTTTATACGCCACTCGGAAGTTCTTCAGGTGGTAATTAATCTCAATTAGACTGTACTTCTGGGTGTGGCTGCGTTGCCACCCACAGGGCTCAGGAAGCCTTGCAGCTCCCCCTGGCGGTGGCCACTGAGCCCAACCAGCATGTGCTCCGGTGTTGCGTGTTATTGGCCCTGATGCAAAACAGGGGGGCTGCCACCAAGTGTTCCGGGGGACGTAGCATGCTCCCCTGGATCCAGTGTAGAAGGGGCATCCCGGCAGGGTATGGGTCCTGGCCATCTGACACAGTGTCTATTATGTTGACAAGTGCCATTTCGCAACAGAGGAAAAACTTCAAACTGCGGTTTTCCATAACAAGTCTACGAAATAAAACTTTAATATCTCTGGATTAAACTGCAAGTTAAATGAATAGCAGTGGGATAATAAAATGAGAATTAAATATGGAACTAAGTCCAATCACAAAATAAAAAAAATACTACTAATTCATGACATTACCTTCAATGTAGGGGTGATCCAAATAGTCCATAAAAAAAAGAATTACAGTATTTTCATTTTTTAGGGGAATTACCAGTCACTACTAAAAAACTATTCTGTCTGACCATACAGGCTTGTGTCTGCTTCTTTTGATGATAACATAACATAAAATTCTCAAATCCACTTAATCCAATTCAGTGTTGTCAGGAGCTGGAGCCTTTCATAGATTGCTTGATGTGCAAGGCAAGAACCATTTTGCAATAAATTTCAAAATAGCAAAGAGATCAATTGTTTAAAGTTTACTTTATATATATCTTGTGAAGACCAGGGGCGCACCTGTCGTCCCAACCTGATACAAACAGGCAACAACACCAGTTCAGTTCAACACAAAACCTTTTATTCAGGTAAAGGCATGCCAACCCATACCAACAGTCACAAGCACATTAAAACTCTATCCCTTTCCTCCAGAGCCTTGCAGCCTCCTTCCTTCTTCACAGGCAAGCTTCATAAGCGTCTCCTCTGACTCTGGCTTCCTTCTGTGAGACAGCCGGCTCCTTTTTAAGCCACACCTGGGAGCACTCCAGGTGGTTTGTTAGGGAGGTCTGGAATTACTCCCAGGTGTGGCTGAAGCCCAATGTAGGGCTCTGCAGCTCCCACAATTCCCACAGCACCTCCTTGCGGCATTCACAAAACCCAACAGGGCTGTGCTGGCAAATAGTAATTCCCATACAGTAACAGTTTGGGGGAGATAGCACCTTTCAGAAGCCCTTTCCCGCTGTCCTTCTATTTTGGAGGCATCCTGGCTGGGTAATGGCTCTGGCCACCATCAGGCACAATATATATACATTCTTGTAACAGTTGGTGTAAGATGTGATGAACTACTAAACCCTTAATACAGGATGGCGCAGGGAAATGGGAAATGTTGTAACTAGGTGTTGGCGACCCTGGGGCGTAGGCAGTTGTTTGGAACCAACGCGACCTTGTTTAGAACCTCTTGACATTAGTAATAATGGATCAGTGGAGTGGTGCACAATGAGTGTTCACTGTGAAAGCCTTTTATAAGAATGGTGATAATGTGACTGCTGCACAAAGGGAATTTCGGCATCATTTCCAGTTAGGATGTCGTGTCCCGTCTGCTCATGTAATTACAACGTGGGTGCGTAATTTCGAAGAAACAGGCTCAGCCTTAAAAAAAAGAAGTCCCCAGGTGGAGCCACTTCGCATCATTTCACGCAATGGTGACATTCCATGGCCTCCGAGATCCCCAGATCTCACTGTTCTGTGGGGACATCTTAAAAGCCAAGTGTACTGCACACGTCCTGCAACCAATGCTGAACTAAAAATGAGGATTGAAGAGGAAATCGCTGGCATTCCTCTTGACATTTTACATCAAGCAATGCAGAATTTCCACAACAGGCTGTCAGAATGTGTATGGAGAAATGGACAACACCTTTATTATGTTTTCTTCAAAACATAAAATGAATATTGAATAAATATTGATTACCATCATTAATTGCATATCCTGTACAATACATTTCGTCATTAAATGTATTTTGTAATGTGTTTATTCATGCATTGAACGTCTATTGAAAGTTTCCCATTTCCCTGTGCCACCCTGTATTTCTAAATTAATGATTGGTGCTTGTTGCTTTTGAAAAATCAAGTGCAAAGCGAAATCACATTCAATAACAGTCCAAAATAGTGCAAATAGTGCACTTACTTCCTTAGAAGGCTGGCGTCCTTCAACATCTGCAATAAGATGCTCCAGATGTTCTACCAGACGGTTATGGCGAGCGCCCTCTTCTATGCAGTGGTATGCTGGGGAGGCAGCATAAAGAAGAAGGACGCCTCACGCCTGGACAAACTGGTGAGGAAGGCAGGCTCTATTGTTGGCATGGAGCTAGACAGTTTGACATCTGTGGCAGAGTGACGGGCGCTGAGCAGGCTCCTATCAATTATGGAAAATCCACTGCATCCAGACAGAAGAGCAGCTTCAGCGACAGACTGCTGTCACTGTCCTGCTCCACTGACAGACTGACAAGATCGTTCCTCCCGCAAACTATGCGACTCTTCAATTCCACCCGGGGGGGTAAACGTTAACATTATTCAAAGTTATTGTCTGTTTTTACCTGCATTTTTATTACTCTTTAATTTAATATTGTTTTTTGTATCAGTATGCTGCTGCTGGAGTATGTGAATTTCCCCTTGGGATTAATAAAGTATCTATCTATCTATCTATCTATCTATCTATCTATCTATCTATCTATCTATCTATCTATCTATCTATCTGTCTGTCTGTCTGTCTGTCTGTCTGTCTGTCTGTCTGTCTGTCTGTCTGTCTGTCTGTCTGTCTATCTATCTATCTATCTATCTATCTATCTATCTATCTATCTAAAATAATTCTGATGGACAAGTGCCAAGCAATTGCTCAAAACTTCTCTTTAGAGTCTGCAATGCTCTACAGTGAAGACTAATATACATGGTTTCAGTTGTATTGTTTGACAGTGTGATGGTGTATATCACTGAAAGAATAATTTCTCACATCAGCTAACAGGTCTTAGTAAGAGTTTAGCAGGGTTTTTTTTTTCACTAAAGGAACAGGACACCAAAGTGGCACATGCAAACAAGAAGAAAAAGAAGGTTTGCATGGGAAAGAGTGGGTGAGCATAACAGCCTCAAAAACATTCCAGGAGCTGAAAAACACATATTCTTAGTTAAAGTAATTGCCATTCAACTTTGAGATATATATTAACTTCAACTGAGCATCACTTATATACAGTATGTACACAGATCATTGCTGGGTCCGTTGAAGTCTCTGCCTCTGACAGCAGTTTTACTTATTCTGCAAAGTAAAACAACCCCTACAATTTGAAATTCTGGTGGATACTCTTCTATATACACAGTAAAGAGTTATGGAAGGTAAAGGGGTGCATTTATGGCTTTAACAGTCAAAAGGAGTATTTTTAAATAAGCTCTTTACTAACTGGAAGATAATGTGAAATAAATGGAGGTTAGGTGGTCAGTTTCCTCATATCTAGGTATGACTGCATCATTTTAAAATTTTGTAATGTGGAAAAAGGATAATTTAGAGAAATGAGCATTGCAGAAATAAAAACTCAATTTTCCCCAACATGAATAAATGATATTGCATTTCTGCATTCTGAAACCATATTTACTTTGATATTAAAGTTGGAAAAAATCTCTTTCCATTGTGTTATCCAATATTTAACTCAAAGTTACTAAATAATATTAAATACTACAAATACATGCGAAAAGCAGCTTCATTGTGGCTATCTCAATTGTAGGCTCATTACATTAGCTTCTTGCTTCCCATTCATACTCTTTCTACAGACAAAGGGGACACCTGCAGTCTTCCCGTCACACTGATACATTTTCAATGCACCCAGTTCTGAAAACTGTGTGTTAGATTAAGTTCCTCCCAAAACCTTTGTCACACAGCCATGCACAGTTTCTTCCATGCCTCTTGTCTCTTTGCCTTCAAGCATTTTCTAAGTCTTTCCAGCATCTGCCTAAAAATGCAGTTCAAGATGTATTATATTAAGCTTTAATCCTGCATAAATGAACCATTCTACTTGTTTCAATTAAAAGAAATTAATTTATTTTCATGTTTTATTTTTATAGATTGCTGACACAAAAGTTAAGGTAAAGGAAACACAGAAAAAAGCATCTGACCTGATTGAGAAAATAACAAAGAATAAAGAAAGAATTGAACAAGACAAGGAAAAAACTAAAGCTCTCATCCAAAAAGTAAAAGACTTTTTAACAGGTAGATGCCCCTGCATTGACACAGGTAGACATCTCACTGTATTTTAACTGGCTGATATTTGACTTTTTGCACATTAACATCAACAGAGTTTTACTGTGACAGACATTTAATCAGATATAAAAACAGATTCATTCCAGTACACATCAGTATCTAATATGGATGCACAGTACATGACAGGTAGATTGTAACTGAGTGACAGTAATTCAAGGTATTGCCAATTCATTTTGACACTAGGAGGAGAAACATTTGTTTTTGACAGAGGCAGGAATTTTATTTATTTTTTATGCTATAAACACAGGCAACCATCAGGGCAATTTTCAAAAGCAGTAATTTATTTTGACATCCTGTCATAAACCAGTCCCGTACTTACTTATTAGGAGTGGAGATGGATTCTGACACATACAAGCTGTTAAGCCGATTAGTTTTGGCATGTCTCTTGCATGGTAAAGTGCTTTATGCTATGCTGATAAGTATCTAAATCTGTCATTTTTTTTACTTCTTCAGCACCTGCGCGCGCATTTTTTGTCTGTCCATTTGTGTGTTTGTTATTTCTCTGTTGTCCTGTCTCCTTGCCTCTTGCTAATGCTGCTTTATGGGGCTTGCAGACAAGAATAGTGGGGCTTGGGCACCTTGAGGTAAGTCAAACAAGCTGGCAGAAATATTTTAATGCAAAAATTAAATGTAGCATATTATATCTGAATACCTGTCTAATGCATTAATTTTATTTTTTTTTAAAAATCTGAATCATCTTTGCAATAAAGGTAGTTTCTGAACTTGGTTGCTCTAACAGAAGACTTGGCACATTGAACAAATACTAAGAAATTTAATACTTGTCTCCTTCTATTATTATTCTATTGAATTTAATAACAGGTGAAAGTTTAGATCCTGAAGATATTGAAAAAGTTGCCAGGGCTGTTTTATCAATCAAGTTGCCTGAGTCACCAGAGGACTTTCTGAAAAAATTAAAGGATAGCTTTATCAACAGCACAGAATTTGAAAACGAGTTAAAGTTTTTGAAAGAACAAAATGATAAAGCAAGGAAGCTTTTGGAACAGGCAAAAAAAGTACAGTAAGTAGCTTCTCAGTGTAGTCTTTATCTTGCTATACAGCATGTATTTTGACTATTTTGTAAGAACGCCTCCTAAAATACTAAATAAGCAAAAATTTCGGTAAAAATGACAAACTGTAAAATATAAGAGTTTGTACCCCTTTTCATGTTTTATTTGTCCTTACTTCATAAAGAACCAGCATAGTGGTGCACTGGATAACTCTCAGCTCTAGAGCCCCAAGTTTAACTATCAGCTCCATCACTGTCTGTGTGAAATTTGCCTGTTGTATGTGTGAAAGTGTTGCTTTTTTCCCATATTTCATAAACGTACATCTTTTATCTCTACATGTACAAGTGTGCTGTGATAAACTAGCATTATTTCTTAGATTTACTTCTGCCTTGAGATGGAAGATGCCAGGGAATGCAACAGCTCCGTAAGATAATGTATAAAACTAATCAGGATAAGAAAATGGAGAGAAAGATGGATATTTTAATGCTGTAAGATTGAGAAATGTTAAAAAAAAACACAGAAATGAAGCTTTTATTTAAAAATAAACTTTTCTCTAATGTATTTCTATTAAAGTTAAGTAAGGTTACACTTAATTAACAGTTTATCTGCACAGTGAGTAAAATAGCAACTGTACTTAAAGTAGAACTATATGATTAAGATTTATAATTTCTGTATCTGCAGTTATTGAAAGTGTTTGATAAAGGAATATGCTGAAAAAGTAGGATCCACAAAGTGCTCATCTTATGTTTTTTTCTTTCAGGAAAAAAGCAGATTCTGTGGATCCTACAGAAGCCAAAACAGCAATAGAAGAAGCCAATAATGCCAACGCCAGAGCAAATGAATCAATTAAAAAAATACAAGACAAAGTGCAAGAAATCAATGAAAACATTGATGAGGTACAGTAGGCTAGATTTATTCCCATCTTATGATGCTGTTTTCTATAGCTGTTATTCAAAAATATCTGGAATGTGTTGCTTTCCCCAGACTGAAGAAAAATTAAACACAAGTGAGGATTCCTTAATGGACATCATGAACAGACTTGGTAATCTTAGCCGTGACATTGAACAATTGAGAAATAAAACAGAACAGAATAGACAGATGGCAGAAGATGTGAAATTGTCAGCAGAAGATGCTCTGGGCAATGCTACTGAAATTGAAAAGGTACAATGTTTTCCTCCACAGACTCAGTTTTTGCATTCTTAATAATACATTTATATTTAAGACAAAACCATTCATCCATTTATAAACCAATTTATTTCAGTTCTTAACTGTGGGGTGATCATGTTTATCCCGTCACTGCTGGGTGCCAGGCAGGACACAGCCCTGGATATAGTCTAACCCATTGCAGTCCATACTCACTTAAAAATGGCATATTTAGAGGCGTCAGTCCAGTTATCTTCCATAATACACATTTAAAACGTTTCTACAGATTAAGTTGGTGAGAGTTGTGCATATACTGTTAATATATTTAGTGGCTGGACAGGAAAGTGGTAATATCATTGCAGAGGCACATCAGCAATTGGACGACTGGAGAAAGATCAAGATTGAAATCCCAGTTAAAACACCTCTACATTAAGGACCCCTTAGACATGTATATATATATATATATATATATATATATATATATATATAATGTATATATGCCTACCTCCAATATAAGTGTGACAAGTACAAGATTGGTCAAACTGGTTTGGATGTCACCCGGGTTAACATCGTCTGCATCGCATGTTATGGAGACCAGGTTGATCTGATCAGCTATTGCAGCAAACCACTTGTCGATGACAGCAGAAAACCTAGAACTAATGAGATGTTATTAAATACAGGATCAAGAACTACGCTATCATCCACCACTTCCTATATGCAAGCAACCAAATGTGTATTTCCTTATAGAGGCTCACAGAACACCAGAAACTGTCCACACAGAATTAGGTGCAAGGCAAGAACCTGGGCATGGTAATCCATTTCAGGGCATGTCTAATTAAACGGCCACAAATGTAATAGTCACAAAACAAAAAATTGATGTAGACAGTGACCTCGCTGGGACCTAAACCCAGATCTCTGGAGCTGTGAGGCAGTAGTGCGAATCACCACTTCACAATGTCACCTTACACTGTATAAAGAATACAGCATAAGCTTTAAAACTACTTACATATAGAATGTAATTATCAATTAAGTAGCCCATTTTTCAACACTCATTGTGTTCCATTAAGGAGACAGAACCACAGATGAAAAACAGGAATACCATCACTGCACTAATGGAATCCTGGGTTATTTGCAAAAATAAAGGTGATAACACTAGAAAAAATTTGGTATTGCTCATGTCAAAATTTTAGGTGTTCTTTATAGATTTGAGGGTGCAGAATCACAGAATTGCTCTGTTACATCCAGTTTTTCAGAGATGAACATTTAAAATGAAAAAATACCATTTTAAAGAAGCAACCTAATACATTTTTAAAATGTAACAGTCCAAACTCTATCCTGACTGCCAAATCTCAAAAAGAAATAAAGACAGTAGGCATTTATCATAAGTGGTGCAAGCAATTTTTGCCTTGCTACCAAAGTGAATTCCCTGCAAATGCAGAAAATATTATCCAATTGTCCATGCAGCACATAACATAGTTCACTTTCATAAGAGCACAACTTTAAAAATGAAACAACCTGCACTGTCTGGCAGTTGAAGTGCTACTGATACTCAGGAATGAAAAGCAGTGTTTACTTCGCTAGTGGGATTCCCCTCCCATCTTTTTACTCTATCAACCGTATCAAAAATTTGGAAAACCAGTAACTTTTGTTATCTTTTTAAAGGAAGGGTAAGCATTCTATTATATTTTGCTATTACCTGGTCAAAACAATGGATGGATCAATGCATCCTTGCATATTTATATAAAAATCACTTAAAAAACAACTTTTTATTTTGTGGACAATAAAAAGCCACCTTTCTAATGTTCTAAGTTCAAATTCCTGGCTAGTCTGAAGGAATAAGAAGACAGAATAAAATACTGATTAACAGCAAAAAATGTGTAGCAAATGCTTGATTTTGGGTTGTTTAATGTTTAAAACAAGGACGACTTCTATTTTCAACTCAAAATATACTTCAAATAATATTCTGAGCATGAAAAATACTTATCCCATAAAACAAATGTAACTTATTGTTAAAAAATTAACAGTTTCTTTCAAAATGGTATTTTCCACTGAATCCCAGTTTCAGAATTTAGCACACCTAAATCTATAAAGTACACTGACATTTTTGCAAGGGAGGATTTTGCTGCAGACCAGTGTATATAATTGCATGTTTACAACCTCATACTCTCGCTGTAACTAACTGGCCTGTGGTTGTCTCTTGGAATTGATTAAACTACTAAATAACCATCTTCTACAGCCAATGATAAGTTGTCCTTTATTTTTAACTGAAAAGGTATTTGTTTTTGACAGGATTTTAAAACTGCTGTTACTCTGTATGAGATCTTGAAATCCAAACAGAAAGGTCAAGGTGTCTCAAAAGAAGCCCAAGAAAAGGCAGAAAAACTTCGGAAAGAAGCTGAAGATTTAGCTAAAGATATTGCTGATAAAATGCAAACACTTGCAGGTAAGACCTTTTTTATATGTTTTAATACAGCGGTGTTTATTCTGCCTCTCTCAGTGTTAGAAACAGTTGCTCTGATTGTGCATTTATGATAAAAAAAATTGTGACTCTTAGGTTAGAGACACTTCTCAAAGTAATTTTTGTGAAGCAAGGACACACCATTGAATTCGAACGAAGGAACAATTGAAAGATTATAAATCAAATCTGAGTAAAGCCATAATGTATATACAGTTCTAACAAAATCATTCCCAAAATGGCCAATACACCTCTAAACTGCACAGTTATTCTGACAATGGAGGGCAAAGAAACAAATAAAAGGTGAAAAACATGCAGAAATAGCAACTGATATTCTGATTTGAGGAAAAGCATAACAGGAACAAAGCACCATTTCTGCTTTTAAAATGTTCCTATTTAAGTGCAACAACAGAAAGCTGTTTTTGTAGGCTAATGAAAGTTTGCAAAAGTAAATGACAATATAAATAAGAACAACTAGCCATCCATTACACGGTGGCGCAGTGGATAGCGCTGCTGCCTCGCAGTTGGGAGACCTGGGGACCTGGGTTCGCTTCCCGGGTCCTCCCTGCGCGGAGTTTGCATGTTCTCCCCGTGTCTGTGTGGGTTTCCTCCGGGCGCTCCGGTTTCCTCCCACAGTCCAAAGACATGCAGGTTAGGTGGATTGGCAATTCTAAATTGGCCCTAGTGTGTGCTTGGTGTGTTTGTGTGTGTCCTGCGGTGGGTTGGCACCCTGCCCAGGATTGGTTCCCTGCCTTGTGCCCTGTGTTGGCTGGGATTGGCTCCAGCAGATCCCCGTGACCCTGTGTTTGGATTCAGCGGGTTGGATAATGGATGGATGGATAGCCATCCATTAATTTTCTGAATTCTTTTTTTCCCATCCCAAGAAGATAAAGTCCATCCTGGCACCAATAGCACAAAGCAAGGCCTCACCATGGATTGGAAAACAGTTCAAAGCACACACTTAGACACACACCCACACTCCTTTGGTCTTGAGACACCATTTAATCTGCCTGAGCACTGTGCCACCCATATATGTATTCATGCTTCAATCAGTCAATCAATCAGTCTTTATTTAACATATAATACATCGGATAAGGGCAGAAACTCAACATTCATTTTCATTTTTTAGTGAAGGAATCACTTTTGGCTATAACTCACTTCATTTAAAAGTATGTGCCTACCTGAAAGCGTCATTATTTTCTTCACTGCATTCACTTACTGTATACAAACTTAACATCAATTTAGACAGTAGCAAGTTTTAGACTAATCCTAAAGAAGGTTTACATCTTTACTGATTATAGGGTTAATAAGGTTGTTACTGTCATATGTACAAAGAAAAATGAAATTCTTTCTTGCATGCACTAATCAAAATACAATATGCCGCCACATATTGGCACCATGATTAGTATTCTTGAAAATAATCAGACCATCATTAATGCACAAATTAAGATGCATGTTTGCTTGCAAAATTACGCCTGTCATCTTAGCAAATGTATTTGTATTCAGTATGGAAATAAACACCACATTTTTATAGAATAATAAAAAGTCGGGAATTGTCTACCCTAGACTTTCTCGTATACTCAGATATGGGGATGGATATTTGAGGAGTAAACTGCAAGACAATGATTATATTTTTATATTATGTACTGTACATTAAAGAACCCATCAACAGCAAATCAAATCAAATTAATAATATATTGAACAATTATTATAAAAGTAAAGTTGAATAAACCGGATTCTGCAGCTGCATGAATAAAAAAGTACCTCTTCCGGTTAGCGGAAATAACTCAGACATTGATAGAAATCTACATTTTGTACCTAATACTTGATGCAAAATTTTGTAGACCTAACTGAATGTGTACTCAAGTATTGTGTTTACATACAAACACACACACACAAACATAATTCCAAAAATTGTATTTTCGAACTCAGGGAGGTCTAAAACGTCGAGATTCATCAAAATCTCGAGGTCAAATTTTTGGACAATTACAATACTTTCCCTATACTTTGTATAAGAGAAAGTAAAAATCAGAATTTGGTCTGAGGTTCAAATCCCAAAATAGGCACTGTTTGTGTGGAGTTTGCACATTGCCTTTTTGTTTCTATGGGTTTTACTCTTGGTACTCCATTTTTAACCCCAAGGGCATGTTTTTGGAGAATTCAATGTCTGTTGGCCCTCGAAGAGTATGCTTTGTGATGGACTAGCACCTTGTCCAGGGTTTGTTCCTGTCTTGTATCCAGTGCTATAGGGATTGGCACAGACACCGTATGTACCTCAAATGGATTAATTAGGTATTAAAGTGGATTAATTAACTATTGTGTATACTTCACAATGTGATATTCAAACTGTGGTGAGCTTTGTTTTCTAATGATCTTCTCTGATCATAATAGGACTACTGAATGAAACTGAACAGCCTCAAAGTATTGTGATGAAAAGATTTGAAGGAAATCTATTATAATATTTGGTGGTTACTCCAGTAGTGTTAGATACATTGACTAAGGCAATGGACAAGGATGCTGGTTCAGTTTATGTTCCCTTGATTTTGTTGTATTGAAATAAGTGAGTTCATAAAATGAACAAATGCAGCAATGTTGAACTTTTCATTTTTAATTGTCTGTATTTTCCTGAATTGGATTAAGGGATTTTGACAATGATGATTGAATTAATTTTTGATTGGATATGCTGATGATATACAACATGCTTTGTTTACTGTATGTGCATCTCTCTGTTTCCTTATTTCAGAACTTGAAGATAAAATCAAGGAACTCATTAAGAATAAAGAAGAAAAAGCCAATGAAGTTAGTGAGCTGGAGGCGATTGTAAAAAGTATTAGAGATGAAATTATTGAAAAGGGAATTGGCTATAGCACATGTCAGCTTTGAAACCTTTCTAAAATGTGATATATTGTATATAAAGACAATTTTAAGAGTTATTTGATGCTTTTTACTCCATTTTATTGCATTTTTTTTGGTTCACCATGTTTGTTTGTTGCAAATTTAGGGAAAGTGTATCACAGAAACGTAAATGAAATAAACCAGATTTTAACTTCAAAAAAGAATCTTCTTTGTTTCCTAGGATAACTATTTAAATATGGTTTATGATGAGTACTTTGGAAGTATATGAAAGCTTCTTGGTATTAGTCCTGTCCCTTAGGTGGTGAAGTGAATCTCTGTAGAAGAAAGCCATACAAGAATTAGATTTAGATTCTTTTAATGTCTGCACTGAAAAAGGTAGCAGCCTCTTGTCCCACACTAAGCTAAAAGGACAAGTCGTTGTGTTTAGAATTTGTGACTCCAGCATTAGAGCATGATAAGCAGTTATTAAAAAGTTTGTTCAACTGCAATAAAAGAAATCACTTCATGTTACACTTTATTTAGTCCTGTTTAAGTTTTTAACAGTAGAATGAGGCCAAACAGTAAGCATAGAGCACAATAATTGGTATCGGTTAAGGGAAAGGGGATTTGAAATTGTATATCATTTTTGTTACACTTTATTCATTATTTTATAGTGTGTATATAACGATGATGACAGTTGCATGATAATAAAATCTAGAAGTAATTTTCCAACTAATATGGCAAAATTGTTGAATTTGTAATTACATAGAATGCCTCCTGTAATAGTTAAATGGATAGACAGACTGATCTATCTGTCTATTTACTGTATCTACTAGCAGGGTGATAAAGAGTTTTGAATAATCGTGTATCCAACAGGGGGCACTAGCTCCTTTGGAATTCAACTTTTCAAAGAATAATATTCAGTTACTGTGCAGGAAAAAGTCTTTGTCTTACCCCTTGGCAAAAAGACGAAATCAATTCTAAAAAGTAATATAAAGAATTGCATTTTCTCTGATTTCATTTTAATGTTGATCACTTCAATCAAGTGATTTATGATGGAGCAGACACTGCAAGCAAAAGGCAGATTTGACTGCAGTGAAGAAAAGCAAATGTCTTTATTTCAAGGTGGTAGTGTAACATGATTATGGTCCTCTCCTTTTATCACTTACACTGTATATTAATGCTATTATTTACTGTAACATCCTTCAAAACAAACTTAACCAATCAGTTAGATGCTTATGTTGTTATTTGCTTTGTAACAAGTGAAACTTTAACTGTCGCATCATATTCAAATTTAATTTTACCACTGTAACACATCCAATATTGCCCCAGCAGATATATATTTAATATGTTTACCTTTCCAAACCTCAGTGATATTTCAAAACCTGCCTATTGTAAGCCTGAGCATCAAATCACTGCATACACTGCCAGAAACATTTTACTACTATCATCTTCACACTGAAACAATACATCTACTGTTAAAAAAATGGTCATGCTCACTAACCATATCAACCTCCCAAACACTGAACTAACTGAAAGTAGATCCACAAACAACAGCACTGAACTAACCAATGATTTTAATAGATAGATAGATAGATAGATAGATAGATAGATAGATAGATAGATAGATAGATAGATAGATAGATAGATAGATAGATAGATAGATAGATAGATAGATAGATAGATGTTGCTGGTTTCAGGAAATCAGTAATTCAATATAATTTACAGTCAGGCCTGTGCAGAAGAATCACAATGAACTATATATTGGCTAAATTTAAAAGAAACTCAAAAAGCTTCAATGTAGCGTGGGATAGATAGTTTCCAAATGAATATAATAATCATCTTAAAATTTATATTGGAATATTAAGTGAACTGAGTAACCCAATAAATATATAGGTTCAGATTTGAAAAATGGAGACCATGAAGACAATGACTCAGTCAGGAGGATTGCTTCGTTATACTGTATGTGCTCTGCAGGGGTGCAGATATACGGTATAGCCAATAATATACTGTATTACTTATAAACTATGAGCTGTAAATCTTTATACTTTTGATTTTTTATGTTACGCTTTTCTCGTACCACTCTATCTTTAAGTGCATCAGTTACCTATGTCATTTAAGAGGGCTGATGTACATATCTGTGCTTCAGTGATGCGTACCTTGTAAATCAGTGTTTAATATGTTATCTTACTTTTTTAGTTAATGTTACAGAAGACGTTATAACTGCTCATTGAAGAACTAAATGCAATATTTTAATGGCTGCATTTTTTACTGGTCATTTTTAAATAAGAATGAAGCTTGAACCATTTATGAATTCTAAATGCATATAATTAGATCCCATGCTTAGTCAGAAATCGAAAAACTAGGGCATATATACCTTCCCTTAAAAACACAACCTCTTGCAAACAATTAAGTTTTATAAATAAATGAATACAGTTACCCTGGCTCGCATCAGCTGATGCCTGTCTGTGCTTGGCCCAGACATTTTTAGAATTTATTCTGCAAGGAATCTTGAGAAATGCTTTTGACAAAAACCAGAGACGACAATACTTGAGTAAATACTTTGGGCCATTTTCTGCATACCTCTCATTGTAGTACCATTTGAAGTGGTGTAAGCAAGAAAGCACATGAACTGACGCAATTGTTAAGTGATCAGCTATGTGATCTAAATGGTCATAGTCTTTTCTAAATGATCACAATTTTTTTATAATTGAAGCTATTTAAAATGTTATTATTATGTATTAAAAGAACTTTAGGAGAAACATTCCAGGGGATGCACGGAAGAATTTTCATCTTGCCTGAAGAAGGGGCCTGAGTTGCCTCGAAAGCTTGCATATTGTAATCTTTTTAGTTAGCCAATAAAAGGTGTCATTTTGCTTGGCTTTTCTCTGATACAAGGAAAGAATTTTGATAAATCTTCCAGGTCCAGAGGCAGGAAAGTACTACCATATTACCACCATCACATTTAACAATTGGTGTGATATTCCTGCTCAGGATATAAATGAGACAATGAAATCCATTGGTCTCATTTGTCCATAGAACATTCTGTGAAAGGCTTGGAGATCTCCCAGTTGCTTTCTGGCGACTAAGAGGCAAGCATTTATATTCTTCATGATTTAGCAGTGGTTTCTGCCTTGCTTACTTGCAATGAAGCTCATTTGTGTACAGTGGCTTTCTGATTGTAGAGTCATGAACACTGACCTTCTCTGAGGCAAGAGAGACCTTCAGTTTTTGAACTGTATTTTTAGGAACCCTTGTGACTTCCTGGATGATTTAATGTGGCATTCCTTGCATTATTTTGGTAAGCTGGACACTCCTGGGAAAACTCATTCGCATTCCAAGTGTTTTCCATTTGAAAATTATTGCTTTTGCTGTGGTTAAGCGGAGTCTCAGAGCCAAAGATATTGCTATGTAGCTCTTCACAGCCTGTTAGATATTAACATTTTTTTTCTTATCTCTTAAAGAATTGTCTTTGATCGCGGCATTATGTGCTTGTTAAATCATTGTACTGGTGACTTGACTCTGATAGTAAGTAGTATTGAGAAGGGCTGGCTGAATTAATGCCTTGCTGTATTCCATCAGTTGATTCCCACCTTAATAGGTTGATTTAAATAGGAGGCAATTATTTTTGTACAAAGTAACTGTAGTTGTGGGATAACTTTGTTCATTAAATAAATGCAACAGACATTTATCTGCATTTTCATTTTTCGTGTATGCTACTTTTAAAAGCATTTTTAAAGAAGAAATGAAAATGGAGCCTATTGAAAACACTCTTGTAAGAGACAAATGCACTTGAAACTGTCTGCTTATTTAACTAGGAAATCCTGTCATTTGTACCAGCATATAGAAATTAGAAAATGAGATCATATATAACTTTATGTTTTGTTCTCTGATAACAGTTTTCTTATAAGAAATCTTATTTCTGTTAACCAAGCATCCACCCTTGACTCTTAATATGTTTAACTCTTTTGGGACTTTACATATTACTCGAAACACAGCTAGGTTTCTGGATTATACCATTTCTCTGCATGCTGATTAGATTGTCTGAAGTGCTTTGTAGTCATTATATATAAATTAACCTGGCTGATTAACGGAAGATTTCTGTTAGATTTCTTCATTCTACCATACTGCATTAACAACAGCAAAGGGACTCCACCAGTGGCTGTAAATAAAGGACATCTGTGTATGTAGTTCATGTATAATCATAAGGACTCTTTTTTATTTATTAAGCATTTTCCACAATGCTCTCTGAAAAAGCCAGCTCAGCGTTGCAATGTGGATGGTTGAAATCATGGATTTTTAAAAACGTACAGCGATCACGTTCTGCTTTGTTCATGCTTATTATGAACCCCTTCCCTGACTGGATCTTGCTCAATACAATGTTTAATTTCTTAATTCATCACCCTTTAAGTAATAAAACCATATTTCAAGATAGCAGACACATAGAAGTTGTTTTCCATGGTGCTTGTTGTGCTGCTTAGCTATATGTATATAAATTGTGCTTTTTTAATTTTGAATTCTGTATATATGCACAAAAGGTGAATACTAAAATGGATGCCATGGTTTCAGATTACTGTGAATCTTGTGGCCAGCAATGTTACAATACTTTCAAGGATATATCCACTGATGCATGAATGCAAAGCACCGACAAACTACTACGTCATATGAGTTTTCAGTTATGTTAGTGTGAACAGAGATACTTCCGTAAACAGTGTGAAATTGCTATTGTGAATGAAGATAATTTTCGTTTAAACTATGAACACATAGTAGTGTGTACATAGCCTTAGATTTCTGTTAAAAATCTGAAATCAGAATCAACAGTTCCAATAATGTGAGAATTTAGGAATGGAGCAAATACTTTTCTATGTCACTTTTACAGTAAATACTCAAACTACTGCAAATAAGTGTGATTTTTTTTAAACCCAGGGATTCACATCACCAAACATTTTCCATTTTCAGGTCTTGATTTTTGAGCATTCTATATAAACACATTCATAAGAAAAGTCAGTAGACTATAGGTTAATTTAGTATGTTCTGCCTTAAAACTTATTTGTTTCAAACACTCTCATCTGTCCATCCAGGGTCAGTTCATTGAATGTTGCTCTAAAAAAATTCAAAAATGTGAACATTCTTTATGATTTTTAAGCAATAACTTTCAAACATTATTTAGTTTTGTCCGTTATTAATCTTTACTCACATACAAAGGTCTCAGTCTAAGGCTTATAGATTTGAGAAAACTGGATACTGAAGGTTGCAAGGTATTCAATGACATTCCTGCAAGTGAAAATGTATGCCCTGCAATGTTTGGTTTAATTTACTCAAATGTATCCAGACTTCCAAAAATACAGTATATATACTGCTCAAAAAAATTAAAGGAACACTTTTTAATCAGAGTGTAGCATCAAGTCAATGAAACTTCTGGGATATTGATCTGGTCAGTTAAGTAGCAGAGGGGGTTGTTAATCAGTTTCAGCTGCTTTGGTGTTAATGAAATTAACAACATGTGCACTAGAGGGGCAACAATAAGATGACCCCCAAAACAAGAATGGTTTAGCAGGTGGAGGCCACTGACATGTGTCCTTCCTCATCTTTTCTGACTGTTTTTTCACTAGTTTTGCATTTGACTACGATCAGTGTTGCTACTTGTAGCATGAGGCGATACCTGAACCCTACAGAGTTTGCACAGGTAGTCCATCTTCTACAGGATGGCACATCAATACGTGCCATTGCCAGAAGGTTTGCTGTGTCTCCCAGAACAGTCTCAAGAGCATGGAGGAGATTCAAGGAAATAGGCAGTTACTCTAGGAGAGCTGGACAGGACCGTAGAAGATCCTTAACCCATCAGCATGACTGGTATCTGCTCCTTTGGCAAGGAGGAACAGGATAAGTACTGCCCTACAAAATGACCTCCAGCAGGACATTGGTGTGAATGTCTCTGACCAAACAATCAGAAACAGACTTCATGAGGGTGGCCTGAGGGCCCGACGTCCTCTAGTGGGCCCTGTGCTCACTGCCCGGCACCGTTGAGCTCGACTGGCATTTGCCATAGAATACCAGAATTGCAAGGTCCACCACTGGCACCCTGTGCTTTTCACAGATGAGATGAGGTTCACCCTGAGCACATGTGACAGACATGAAAGGGTCTGGAGAAGCTGTGGAGAACGTTATGCTGCCTGTAACATCGTTCAGCATGACCAGTTTGGTGGTGGGTCAGTGATGGTCTGGGGAGGCATATCTATGGAGGGACACACAGACCTCTACATAGTAGACAACAGCACCTTGACTGGCATTAGGTATCGGGATGAAAGCCTTGGACCCAATGTCAGACCCTATGCTGGTGCAGTGGCTCCTGGGTTCCTCCTGGTGCACGACAGAGAGTATGCAGACAGTCCCTGGAGGATGAAGGAATTGATAGCATTGACTGGCCCCCATGCTCACCTGACCTAAATCCAATAGAACACCTCTGGGACATTATGTTTCGGTCCATCCGATGCTGCCAGGTTGCACCTCAGACTGTCCAGGAGCTCAGTGATGCCCTGGTCCAGATGTGGGAGGAGATCCCCCAGGACACCATCCATCATCTCATTAGGAGCATGCCCTGACATTGTCAGGCATGCATACAAGCATGTGGGGGCCATACAAACTACAATTTTGAGTTGCTGCAATGAAATTTCAGCTAAATGGACTAGCCTGCCGCATCATTTTTTCACTTTGATTTTCAGGGTGTCTTTGAATTCAGCCCTCTGTAGGTTGATAATTTTCATTTCCATCAAACGATGTGGCATCCTTTCATTCCTAACACATTACCCAGTCCATATCAGTATACATTCCTTTTATTTTACAAATTTATTCAAATATATAGTGATGGAACAATATATTTACTCTTTGTTAATTTCCATCCCTGCATTAGACCTGTTTTTGGGTTAGCAGAAATAAATGTACTGGAATTGTTGAATAGATATGATATTTTGAGGTTTATCACTGTTAATGTCAACATCCAAAAACTACGGTATGACACAGTGTGTTAATTGTTCAGAAAATTGCTTGTCCAAGAAAATGCACTTTAATGAACTTAATTTACACACTGAAATGGTGAATTGATCGTGTATTGGCCTTGCCAGTTCAATTTGTACCATTAACTCACTCTGCTACCCTAAGCAAGTCACTTAACTTGTCTGTGCACCGACTGTAAGAATACATATAATCAATTGGACTGTGTCCTGACTTTGTCAGCCAAGCATATAAAAAAGGCTACTGCTCTGTGTGACCCTAAATTACATTAAGCAGGTTAATAAATGCTATAGGTGGAGTGGTGGCTCTGAGGCTAGGAATCTGCACTGGCAATCGGAAGGTTGCCTGTTCGAATCCTGTAAATGCCAATAGGGACTTTGCTCTGTTGGGCCCTTGAGCAAGGCCCCTAACCTGCAATTGCTGAGCGCTTTGAGTAGTGATAAAAGCGCTATATAAATGCAAAGAATTATTATTATTATGTTAACCTTATGTATATTACTCTCCTGCTCTTACATATCTTAAGCACATCCCAGTACTTCATTTTTTGTAATGCAAGAATATTTTTCTTTAATGCTGCCACTAGTTTAACCATTTTTCTATACTTTTCTCTGACACCTTAGCGATATAACGGTCATATAGTGATTCTAACTGTGTTCCTGTTGCTGTGAACATGAGTGACAGTCTGTCCAGCATTGCTTCCTGCCTTGTACCCATTGTTACTGGGAGATGCTCCTGCCCAAGGAACCCTGAATTGTACTAAGCACATTTTGAAATGTATGTATTTTTGTCTGTTCAAAATGTACAGAATATAGTTGTAGCTTTCTATTTTTTTACAATTTAAAATATGGTACTTATCAATGTATACTGCATGAACATTTACATTTTATTTATATTAACTGTAAACCTGCAGTACAACTGAGCAGACTGAGCCATGTCTTACTCCCACATACAAACCTGTGATTGGCAGCAACAGCTCTCATATTCAAGGCAGTTCTCATGTGTTTTTATGGGTGGGGAGGGGGGTTGTTTTATATATGTACTGTATATATAATATATAATATATTACATTTATATATTGTAAAACAAAAAACAGAAACAAAATGATGAGTTGGCGAGCCCTGTATAACTGATGTAAAAAATAGCAGAAAGGTTTGCAAATGACAAGAATGTCTTTTCAGACTTAAGTCAACAAAAACACTGGCTCAATATGGAGGTGGTACCCCTTAAAAAGAAGCCAGACCGGAAGGGGTAGGGCCAGGGAACTGTGACCCAGGAGTGACGTGATTTGCTGCAGATTGCCTAATCTGTAAAGGAGAGAGGATGAGAAGCATTAGGCAACAGTGCCAACCCTTGACATGTGTGACTCTCTCTATATACATATGTATTTTTGTTATATATCTTTTTCTTGAGCTTCTTTAAAGTTTTAATTTCCATTTAGGCACAAATAAAGTCTATCTATCTATCTATCTATCTATCTATCTATCTATCTATCTATCTATCTATCTATCTATCTATCTATCTATCTATCTATCTATCTATCTATCTATCTATCTATCTATCTATCTATCTATCTATCTATCTTCTGGCTGCTCCCATTAGGGGTTGCCACAGCGGATCACCTTCTTCCACATCTTTCTGCCCTCTGCATCTTGTTCTGTTACACCCATCGCCTGCATGTCCTCTCTCACCACATCCATAAACCTACCCTTAGGCCTTCCTCTTTTCCTTTTCCCTGCAGCTTTATCCTTAGCATCCTTCTCCCAATATACTCAGCATCTGTCCTCTGCACATGTAAAACCAATGCAATCTCGCCTCTCTGACTTTGTCTCCCAACCATCCAACTTGAGCTGACCCTCTAATGTACTCATTTCTAATCCTGTCCATCCTTGTCACACTCAGTGCAAATCTTAGCATCTTTAACTCTGCTACCTCCAGCTCTGTCTCCTGCTTTCTGGTCAGTGCCACCGTCTCCAACCCATATAACAATGTTGGTCTCACTACCATCCTGTAGACCTTCCCTTTCACTCTTGCTGATATCCGTCTGTCACAAATCACTCCTGACACTCTTCTCCACCCATTCCACCCTGCCTGCACTCTCTTTTTCACCTCTCTTCCACAATCCCCATTACTCTGTACTGTTGATCCCAAGTATTTAAACTCATCCACCTTCGCCAACTCTACTCCCTGCATCCTCACCTTTCCATTGACCTCCCTCTCATTTACACACATGTATTCTGTCTTGTTCCTACTGACCTTCATTCCTCTCCTCTCTAGAGCATATTTCCACCTCTCCAGGGTCTCCTCAACCTGCTCCCTACTATCGCTGCAGATCACAATGTCATCAGCAAACATCATAGTCCATGGGGACTCCTGTCTAATCTCGTCTGTCAACCTGTCCATCACCATTGCAAATAAGAAAGGTCTCAGAGCCGATTCCTGATGTAATCCCACCTCCACATTGAATGCATCCGTTGCTCTTACATACTTCTCTGCCACTCCCGACTTCCTCATACAATACCACAACTCATCTCGAGGCACCCTGTCATATGCTTTCTCCAGGTCCACAAAGATGCAATGCAACTCCTTCTGGCCTTCTCTAAACTTCTCCATCAACATCCTCAGAGCAAACATCGCATCTTTGGTGCTCTTTCTTGGCATGAAACCATACTGCTGCTCACTGATCATCACCTCACTTCTTAAACTAGCTTCCACTACTCTTTCCCATAACTTCATGCTGTGGCTCATCAATTTTATTACCCTGTAGTTACTGCAGTCCTATTATCTGGAAATAATAAACCTACGAGGTTACCCTACTGCCTCATCTCATCTCTGGTATAGAAAAGGCTACTTGCATGGGACAAGAAACAGGCTATTGTTTTTGTTTTTTTATATATTTAAAAAATATTTTGGGGAATCTAATGCTTGTTTATTGTAACTGTTAATACTAAATCAATGTAATTTTAGAGCATTTTAGACCAATACAAACATGAGCATTTTAGAGAGAAAATATCTGGCTCATTCATTTCCTGAAGGAGATTATTCCAATTCAGGAATAAGAGGGTTGACACTTTTTGGGATCAAACCCTTGACTAGGAAAGAGTCGATCACATGGCACACTCATACCCACACACACACACATACCAACACTCCCTCACATCAACTCATTTTAGACATGCCAAGTATTCTAACACACTGATCTTTGGAATAGATGTGAAACAATGAAGCAGGCATGGTGAGAACATAAAAACTTCAGACCTTCAACTTTGGAGCTGTGAATCAATTCTTCATCGAAAAATACTAATTATTTAAGAGTCAACTAACTGATTAAAACAGTTTGACAGTGACCCTTATGTTATAATAAGCACTTATGTCAAAAGATTTACAGTACACCTCCCTTTTAAACTTGCATTAACACTTTAAAATAAGAGCCTAGGGGCTGCATATTTCTCTAGTGCATACTTACTGCTGTGTGACACAAACCAAGTCTTTGTCTTGTTACATGGCTGTAAGTGACTAACACAGTAGATGTGGTGTAGGTAGCCCTTTTCTATAATGGAACGATGAGACCAAACAAATCCTTTATTAGGGCTATATTGTGCTGAAGTGAGTGACTATAACACAGGTAGGAGCTAATCTAAATTGATATCCATTTTTAAAAAGCAGCATCAGAAAAGTTGCATGTACACTTAATGGACATATACAGGTATATGCATAGAATAAGCATTTATATAAGTACAGTATATGGAGATTTTTCATCTCTTTACGGTGAGCTCATCTAGTGATATTATAGTGGTGAATTGGGACCTGTTTCCTGTGAATGACAGATGAGGCTGCCACAAGACAAAGAATGGAACGGCACTAAAGACATGATGAGACTTGTAATGAAACTGCTCATGAAATCTGAGTTTGTGTTTTCAGTATTTTGGTTAACCTGTTTATCTTTCTGTCTCCAGACTGACAGAACAATGTGATAAGTGATTCTGTTGAATAATTAGAAAATATTATTTTGCTGTAATGTAAATAATGCTGAAAAGTATCTTATAATAAAAGACTTATAAGGTGTATGGTATAGCTTTCCTAAACCAGGCTACACCAAAGAAGGTTGTCTGCTATTAAACTGCAGGCATCTATGAGGCACATGTGGAGTGCAGAGACAAGCCACATCATCTTTGCCATTAACTTTATATAAAATGTGATGCAATTAAAACAAGTTACTATTAATTTGATGTTATATTTTAATATTTTTATCATTCAGCTTATATAGTTTTTAATTACTTTTTTATTTTATTTGATCAGTGACTTTGAAGTTGTTATGCTAGCAGTTATTCTGTGTTACATTATGGTAGAAGATAGCAATAGCCACTCTGTGGTAACGTCCAGAAAAACCTTTCTATTTATTCATTGTACTTGCACAACAATTAAACACCAATTGATGATTTCCAGCCAAAGTAATTGGGTTTAGCACCCTAAGTCCAAAAAGAAGTTTGAGATTATGTAGCAACTCATGTCAAGCACTTTGAGTGGCCATGATTCTTAACAGGTTCAAAATTCTGAGTCTCCTTTTGATAATATAATGCTGGAACATGTCAGAAGGCACTGTACAACAATTTCCAGAAGGACAGAAATGGGTCCTTGTAACATTTGATCCATTCATTCTAAACTACAATGAATCACAACTGTCTGACAAACATTACAAAAGTTACAACGTCACCCTACATTTGGATACAATACCAGAGGGAACAATAACAGGTTAATTTTGTGGGCTGCATTCATGTAAAGATAGAAATGAAAAGGCAGATAGAGGAGGTAATAAGAAGGAACATTTGCTCTATAGAAAAAGACAAGGGTTTTCACAAAGAAATCACACAGTTAAAAAGGCAACTGCAAATTCACAGACAGGAAATGGGGGAGGTCAGCTAAAAGAAAAAGATGAAGACCCCTCGTGCTTGAATAATTGGAGACTTGAGAGGTGATATTTAAGGAAAGGAGTGTGCTCTCTCAGAACCAGATGGTGACAAGCACAAAAGGAAAAAGCCGCAAGAGCAAGAGGATGATGATTGTATTATTTTCATAATATAGATAAAGAGAAAACATAAATAAATTAAACACAAATGTGAGACTGACACAGTGGTTAGCACTTTTGTGTCACTGATCCACTGTTCTGGGTTTAAATCCCATGCCTGATCCTTGTTTGTGTGGAGTTTACAAACTGTCCCCATGTAAAGTATGTGAGGGAACATTGGATTATCTCCCCAGGTTGACAGGTGATGGACTTGTGTTGGCGAGTGTGTGAACAGACACTGCAATGGACTAGCATCCTGTATGGGGCTGCTACCTGCTTGGCGTCATTTGTTGCTGGGATATCCTGTTTCTGCCTGCAACTCTGAACTAGATAAAGTTATTTTTAGAATTTTATGTTATTTGTGATTTGTGCTATTGGTCTGATGATAAAATATGAATACATTTTTAAAAATAACATGCCATTCAGCATAATGTATGTATTCATCTGATGTATCTGCAGTAGCACAGAAATACAGTCAAAAAAGTGCTTCTTTCAACTACAACTGGTAACTTCTTCTCTGTATCAGAAATTGTCTAAGTGAAGAAATACTTCCTAAATTTACCTTTAACCAGTATCCTCCTTTGCTATCTAATTTCTTCCACAAAGGTTATATCATATCTTTCCTATAATAGGGAGACTTATTCTGTAGACCTATTCTGTACAGAATATTCCAGATGAAGCCTCCCACCTGCTTTATTCAACATAAACATGGCCTTAATTGATTTGTAATCTAACATCTTAGTAACCCTTTTATTTGCTTGTGCACAGTAATGAGGTCACAAAGCCTGCCAAGTACGTCTCATAAGGCTCAAAGCCCCCATTATGTTATGATAATTAATATTTTTCATTTATGGCAATGGTAATAGTGTTTTCAAAGGAACTATACAGTTTGTAATAGTTTACATTGAAGATCTAAGCTATGCATTGTGTGAATATCACCTAATATATATAACATTGGAGCGTACCCCAGCACTTCTGGGTGTGGCAGAAGTGCTGAGGGCCAGGGCTCTTCAGGCATCTGGGAGCCCCCTGGCGGTGACCACGGGCCTCTATAGGGTTGAGCTCATGGTCTGGAGGAGGCGACCGCCCTGGTGGCTATGGGGACCACGGGAAATGAGCATGGAAGTTCAACCGTATGGTCACTGCCAGGGGGCGCCCAGATACTTGAAAAGCCCTGGCCCTCAGCACTTCCGCCACACCCGGAAGTGCTGGAGGGACAAAGACCAGGAACACCCGGAATGCTTCCGGGTGCACAGCCAGCACTTCCGCCACACCAAGGAGTGCCGGCAGAAGCTCGTAGGGAGGCACCTGGAGCACGTCCAGGTGAGGATAAAGGGGGCCACCTCCCTTCATTCGATGGCTGGAGTCGGGTGGAAGAGGATGGAGCTCGGAGGAGAGGAGAGGAGTGGAGGCGGTCAGAAAGAGAGAGAAAGGCATTGTGAGAGGCCTGGACTGTGGGTGATTTAGTACGGGAGTACTGGATTGTGTGTGCACTGTAAATAGTAAATTATGAATAAACGTGTGTTGGTGGTTGAACCTTCAGTGTCCGCCTATCTATATCCGGGCCAGCTACCACAATATATATATATTTTATACATATATATATATATATATATATATATAAAATGAAGGTAACATGGAGGACATCCTGACTGCTATAAATGATGGATTCTTCCCTGGATAGGAAGCCATAATGGATGGGCCTTGGGTTTAAAAAAGTGATTTTTTGTGCACAAATATCTTTCACAGGCTTCTTCAAAGGTTGCATAAACATAATTATAAGGAAAAGTCTTCATCTCTGTCTCTTCCCTACCTCCACTCCATCTCAGTGAGCTTTGACCAGACATCATCTCCCATGCCATCTTGTGGAACTCTGAGGAACACTGCCACCTGTTGTGTTGGGGGATGAACTGCTCCTGGCATGCCAGTTTGTCCAGTGTTGAATGACGAGTGATCACAGTTATTGAAAGTTATCAGCAGTTTATTGTACACCAAAAAAAATAAATCTGCATGCATATCCAAATGTTATTTAATACCACCCTTACTTTCTTAACTAGTGTGGCTGTCAAGGTACAGTACATAAACTACAAAATATATTCACTGTTCTCCATCCTCCCTCTTTAGCTTTGTTCCTTATTTCAAAATACATGAACAAGATTGTTTTCATATTTTCTTTAAACGCATTCAACAATTAAACATTATATCAACAGTTAACCATAGCCTGGCAGATTTCAGGTCCAATTCACTGTATATATTTAGGATTAGGTCTGCAGACTCTTCCTGTCCATGTCACATATAGACTTTGATTTGAATTAGAAACTGGAATTGTCTTTAGAGGTTTAATCGGTACTGAAACATCACTTTGTATTTCAGAACTGATTGGATAAGACTGTCTGTCATCTTGGAGTTGATTGGCTGGTGATTTAATCCAGGAACTGGAATCACTAGCACACACAGTCTGTTGTGGCTTTGGCTCTGGGACAGGCAAAGTATGCCTGCAATTTCTTGTTTAGTCTGCTCATACTGAATGAATTATGTAGGACATTGGTTTATCACAAATGTTCTTCACAATTCCTACACGATCATGACCTTTTGAAGTCAGCATTCTCACAACTTCACCTTGTAACAATGGTCGAAGAAGTCTACTGGTATTGTCATAGATTAACTTCTGAGATAGTTCAGTTTTGACTCCCTTATTACTCTTTGAGGTTGGCACTAATAGCTGTTTGCAGATTGGAAGACTTGTTTGTGTTTGTCTTGACATCAGATTTTGAGCTTTTGAATCAAGTGTCTTGTCACAGGGAATGTTTTGAAGGTTTAGTAAATTAAGGAATACATCAGTTCCATCTCTTTTGAACTTACCCATTAATTGATTTGCACTGCGGACTGCTTGTTCAGCAAGACCTTTAGCCTGTGAGTGTTCTGAGCTGCTGGATTACATAAATAAAATCCCAAAATGCAGCAAATATTCTTTAATACCTTAACTAGTGAATTGTGCACCATTATCTGAGATTTCCGTTATGTTCCTTTTCTATATTGCCTCCATCAATAATGTCATCCTCTGTAATCACACAAGGCAAATATCTGTTTCTCAAAAAACTGAATCTACCAAATAGTATGCAGAATGTTGTTAATAAAGACAATCTGTAATCCAGCAAGATTTGCCAAAATGAGTTTTCGGCATCTAAAATTGAGAAAAAAATTGAATTTGGTATTAATGGTTCTACCTCCTCTACTGTGCACACTGGGTGATGAGGACATTTAAGGGCTTTGTTTAAGTCTTTAGGATCAAAGTATATCCGAATGTCATCTGAGCTTTTTTTGTGGGCTGTGACCATAGATGACACCCATTCAGTGGGCTCTGCCACAGGAGTAACAACACCTAAATTCACCATCCTGTCTAATTTTGCTTTTACTTTACTTTGCATTGCTACAGGGATCTTACATACAGGTCTAACAACTGGTTTTGTTTCACGGTCCAGCTTCATAGAATATATAACAGGAAGCTTACCCATTTCATCTTTGAAGATTTCATGATAATCTTTAAAGATATGAAGTGAAAAACTGTCATTTTTTATTTGTATTTAGATGGTGAACTTCTTTATTGAGTGAAACTAATCCCATACTTAGGCTGACTACACAGAATTGTAAAGCATGGATGTTACCTGCAGAATGGCAAGAAAAGACTACAGCGCCACCTGTCTGAATTTATTCACCACCGTAAACAACTAGTTTTGTGCCTCTTGTTGAGTCAAGGTTCTCTCCAGCTTTTACTTTTGACTAAGTGTTTGCTGACATGACAAGACATTTGGATCTAGTGTCTACTTTGAGCTCTACTAGTTTCCCATTAATTTGTACAATGCAAAACATTTCACACTTTGCTGACAACTGGGAATTTACTGTGTCAAAAGTTTTGCCAACCACAGGAATATCGTTTACATAAAATGTTTCATCATTGTTGTCAGAGTCTGTTTACAAACTAAATTTGATCCACTGTCTTCTTGGGACAAAATTTGTTATGAGTCTGTATTGATTTCAGAACTTTTTGAAATGATTCCATTTTTTGCATTATTGACACCGCTGACCATAGGCTAAGCACTTTTCTAGTTCAGGTTCGCTACTGCCTCCTTAATTGTGACAATTAACTATAGGAGTTGGTGTGGCAGAGCTCCTCAGTTTACACTTATGTGGCCATATTGTCTTAGTATTATGCTGCACACTGATAACATTTGCAACAGTCAGATGATACAGTAAAGTATTCTAGTATGTTTTTCAGTGATTTCATGTATCTGGTAAATTTCATCAGCTTTGTTCAATGTTAATTCACTGTTATGTAGTAGAAGTTTCCTCATTGCATCATTATTAATGCCACATACAAGGAGGTCCTTAATTAAATCATCTTGTACAAATCTGTATGCCTTTGCTTTATTTCTTAAGTCAGTAACATACTTCAATAATTTAACCAGGCTGTTGAATTCTTGCGTTGAATGTACAGTATGTGTCTCCATTGTTATATTTGTCTGGGGGTTGCACAGTTCTCGGAATTTAAGCTTTAAGCATTCTGGATCTTCATGCATTTCAGCTTGAGCAATGACATGGTTTCCACCCTCTCCTACATAAACAGCGAATGTGTATACAAAAGAATGTTCTCGCTCGATTAGCCTCCAAGCATGCCAAATTGATAAATATAAATGCTCACGTGTGTGCATCTTTGAATGTGCAGCCACTATGAAAATATCATATTCTTGTTCAAACAAGCGTCAATTCACCATGACATTGCCATCAAACAGGCTCTGAGGCTAAGGATCTGTGCTGGTATCCCGAAGATTGCCGGTTCGAATCCCCGTCACTGCCAAAAGAGATCCTACTCTGCTGGGCCCTTGAGCAAGGCCCTTAACCTGTAATTGCTCCAGGGGCGCTGTACAATGGCTGACCCTGCGCTCTGACCCCAAGGGGTATGCGAAAACTACCAAATTCCTAATACAAGAAATTGTATAAGGTGAAATAAAGAACAAAAAAAAACAAAAAAAAACACCAGCAGTTCAGGTCTACAAAATGTATATAGTGCCTTGAGCATGGGAAATGGGCTATATAAATAAAATGCATTATTATTATTATCATTATTAATAATAATAATAGTATTAGACCACATCATCAATGCATATTCAATTACCTTGAGACTTGAGACTTAATTACTGATGAATTCTGACACCAGGTTGAATAACAAGTGCACACAGCTACTAAAAGTTATCTGCAGTTTATTGCACACCAAAAAATCAATCTGCATGCACATCCAAACCTTACTTAATTCTGTCCCTCCTACTTTCTTAGCTGTTTAGGTATATAAACAGCAGAACATAGTTACTGTTCTACACCTAGACCATTCATTAAGACATCCTGTCCGGGCAAGAATCCATCCTTTATCCTGGCCAGGATGCCAATCCTTCCTCTATGGCACCTACTACAGTATATATATTTACTAATATATATTTTTTTGCACAGAAGCTTCTCAATCCTGCGTAAAATTAATGTGAGATCAATAGGAAAGACTGAAACTGCACTGCACACAGGATCTATGTACACCATGAGACATGCATTAAGTATCACCAAAGACCATACTCATCCACGTAATCATCTCTTTTAGTTCCCACCATAAGTAAAACATTACAGGTCACTCAAAAAAAAAAAAAAAACCACTTACCATGCCAATGGTTTCTTTCTTGCTGCAGTAGTCCCTCTGAAAAGTCATAAGCTATGAATCATCTCTGATCAAATCTCCATTTCACTGAATTCTAACCTCTTCATTGTCCACTGACCTTCACTTTACTCTATAAGGACAAATAATGTACAGTATGTAGCATACGTGAATTTCGGCTACTTTATGTATTTCTATTTTATTATGGATGTATTAATACAGCACAATTATCAAAGTTTCCCAAACATGCTATGGAACACATTTTATGCTTAAAGGACAATATTTGTGTAGTGATCCCTGCATCATCAGATTCATGATCAGACAAAGAGTGATTCAGACAATGTAAATGTACGATCCTGAGAGGAACTGGGTGGCCATTGAGCCTAAGTCAACAAATCTACGTATACTGCTTGAACAACCTAACACCATGCGAGCACAGAGGCTTAACTTCCCCAAGATACGGCTTCTAAGAGTTTGTCTTTTCCTCTCCCTCACTGCCATTTGGATGATAAATACATTATAGTTTTAGCAACTTTTAAGTTACTTGTATTTTATTTTTAAAATGTTTCTTTTTCCAGTTATTGCTTTAAATAATTTCAGTAGCACATTTTATTAGTATGTGTTGTCATTTTTATAATTATATACAGTACATATATAAAGTTAAGTTGATTGTAATATTCGTATAAAGTCCTTTGAACTGCATTTGTTGTATGAAACGTGCTGACTAAATTAATATATTACTAGCACTATAGGGTTATTATTATTACTATAACATTACATACCTGTTTGATAAATTTAAAAAAATCACCTCCTTTAAGTTTCCCTTAATCCAGTAGCACTTCTCTACTTTCTCTAGCCCTTAAAAACTAAGCTAATAATTGTTCTGATAAAGATTTCAATTGCATTCAGTTCTGCACACATTGGAGGATAAGTTCATTCAAAACAAATCACTTCTCCTGGAGGCTATCTCCAATTTGTCTGGGAGTTTCTTTCTCCTTAACCAGCAGCCTCGAGCAACATGGCCAGACTTCAGATAACAGTTCTAAGAATGCTATTTTATCTCAGGACGAAACCTACACAATGTGTGACTGGACAGTATTCACCAAGCAAGCCTCTCACCCAAAGCACTGCAGGTTCACCAAAATCTTTTAATGGTACAGAGCCAACCCGGTTATCTAATCATAACCATGCCCCAAAGTCTGGAGTAAGACACAGTGACACAGTCCAGTCAGAACATGTAGAATTAGATATGGCTCCTCCAGGAGTGCCTGCAGCTAGGGAAAACTCCCATGTCTGCTGGGGGCTATACATTCTCACTAGATTAATGGTACAGTATAACAATCCATGAGAATGTAATGTCAGAAGAGATAATGTTAATGTTGCGGACACTGAAAGAACTACAAAATATCCAGCCTGGTATGTAAGCAGTGTAGTCTTCTGGCTAAGACATTGGACTTTAAACTCAAAGTCTGCCATCTAAATCTTCTTCTTTTATTCATTGCTGAACAGAGCAACTTACTTAATCTCCCTAAGCTCCACTTGCAAATAAGCATGTAATTAATTGTTTTATGCCTATGAACTTTTAAAGTACTCTGGGATGGTGTTCACTGTAGAATGACACTATATACTATCAAGGTTGTTTGTGTGCTGGCATTTCGGTACCACACACACTGGATTTCACCTTGTTTGCTACATCACAGTGAGATTGCAGCTAAAGAGTTTTCACCCTAAAAAAGTTGTAAAGTATGCCACACTCTCTCCTTGCACCATAACCAACATTAATTAATGAAAGTCACCTTCTCTTGTCAACCAAAGTATCTCAAGTGACATTCAACTCCTTAACTGTCTAAACGGTTGCTTGAGCAGGCAAGTTTCTGCTAGGCTTTCAATTGCAGGCAATATGCCTTCCCCCCAAAATAAAGGCTTAATCTTATTTCACATTTGATTTACTTTGAAAACTATACAAGAATTCCATTGTTTAGAAGCCTTGCAGTTTGAACCACAATTGCTCAGCAGTTTGTCAGTGTTTCTCTCCTGCAATTTCCATCCCTTTGAGGGAAGCTCTTTTCCTAAATCTGTATCCTCTTATCAGGCACGGCCTTCCTGTCCCCACCCGTGTACAGTATGTCTTTTTGCAGTATGTCTGCAGTGAGTTGTTTTTCTCAGTAGTTATGTATGATATATGGTATGAGCCATAGACCAGGCCAAATGTTTGCCATATAGTAAACCTGTTGACACATAATAGTGTTTCGAAAGCCTTGTAAACAACGGGATATTCTTCATAGGTGGTGACAAAAGAACACAAAGGCCCTCATTAAAATCAAGGCTCCCTATAGACAGCTCTCTACGGCTACCAAATTAAGTAAACCGTATAAAGTCTGGCCAGATTTTTACTGTGTGAAAATGAACTGCCTACATTAGACAAAATAGAGCTGGGTTTTAAAAACAATACTTGAAGATTGTAATTCATTTTCTATAATGGAGATGCTATAAATGTAACACGATGAATTAATAAATTATCAGCCTGTTCCACAGCTACTGCTTCAAGGTGAGACCTGAATAAATTGGGTAAAAAAATGAATGAATAAATGTATAATAAAGCCATCATCAGCTTTTTAGGTAAAACATATTATCTTTTAACGACAGGTTATTAATTTTTTACTTTAATGTTAGATCTTTATAATATTAACACTCTGCAGAAGGAAAAAAGGCTTTCATGTGCATAGACATAATATTTACTTGTGAAAAACTTAGCCTTGAGGGAAAACATAACAAAGTTCCCTAAAATGAACAATGTGATCGAGATGCATGTGAAGGCAGCTGTAATATTTTTTTCTGCAAGGCCAAACAGCTTACATTATTAAAAAGGGAGATTTCCTAAAAAAGCACTCTCTATTACCATGCTTCTTAATGTATGGAATATGGAAATATTTAACTGGTTTATTCCATTTGCAACAAGCTTCGCACATTGATATAAATATAGATAATCAAATAACAAAATCATTTAACTGCTATTAGCATATGGTGCTACTTCATGTTTAACATAAAATTTGAAAATTAACTATTACCTCAAATAGAAATGGTTACATTTTACAATAACTAATTACTTTCCTTGATAAATCTTTACAATGAATGAATACATATATTAAGTAGTGCAAAAAGATCTACAACTAATAAATGAATTATTTTTAAAGATGTGAATAGGCATTCGATAATTTTTGCTATTAACTTATTACTTAATTTCAAAATCATCACTTAATAGCATTGAGAAATATTTGAATGAACTTGCACTAATAATCTGTTAAGCAGTATATTATGCTTGTTATCCACTTATTAATGAAAGCTTATTATAAAGGCTTACAAAATAGTTCTCAGCTATGCCTTAACATCCGATTTGTGGTTTCTTAACCTGATAGTTTTTATTGCTATTTTGTTAGGGTGAAACTGGAGAAGCTGCTTGACCTGAAAAAATGCAGGGGGGTGTCATAGAGAAAAAAAAGTGTGTCAATATTTGGTTTCACCTCATAGAGGCCAAAACGTTCAAAAAGGCAATTGTTCTGGTCAATGACTTTCAATTGAAAAGAGGCAGTCTAAAACTGACCTGTGGATTGTAAGAGTAATTCCTCACTGTGGAAAACTGGCAGTCAAACAAAAACTAGTCCATCTAAAATCACCACCTGCATGTTGGAGTTCAGAAAGCAATACCTCTGTTGGAATTTAGACAGTTTATAAAAGAATGTGAAAATTAGGGGAATAATAATGATGGAGACTCAATAAGATCTATGTGAAATCAGTCTAATAGCAGGTGTTTTAAAGGGACGTAAATATAACATTTTCGAAGAAAATAAAAGAAAATAAAAATCAAAAATATGTCATTGTGTAAAATAGTCTTGATAAAGTGATATTCAATAATCCTTTTGTTAAGATGTCTGGCTTTAACATACCTACTAACAGCACTGAGAGAATGAAAATGTAATGTTTTAAATATAATATAATATAAAATATCTAATTTCTAACCATACTATCCAGTTCAGTGTTATTGGATGTCAGCATCTGTCCTGGCACAATGGGTGCAAGACTGGAACCATCCTTGGACAAGATGCCTATCCATGATGGCTGTTTCATTCACGTATGACTCTTAGCTGGCCCAATGAGTGTGTGATAGGGCCCTGCACTGGACCACTGGTGTCCACTGAAGGTTGGATTGCCAGCAATGCACTAACAATAACCTGCCCAGATTCCTGAGATACACTTTCCTCCCACTTTAAAGACAGTGTGTTAGGTTGATTAGTGTAACTAAATTATCTGAGTGTGAGTGCATGCACATGTATGTCTTTAGTTAGTACCCTGTCTATTTTGGCTCATGCACTGTGCTCAATGTAGTTAGGCAGGTTCAGTTCACCGTTACCCTATAAAAAATATCCAAGCTTAGGGTAACTCAGTCTCCCTCCCGTATCTTTAAAGCTGTACTGGCTAGATTAATTATCAACACAAATTTGGCCCGGTGTGAGTGTGGCTAAGTCAGCCATGTGATGCGCTGATGCCTTGTCCACAACTAGCAAGATGGGTTCCATCCCACAGTGAACCTGAATTAAATAGGTAGAGAAATTTGAAAATTTGAGCTAATCTCACCAGTTTTAGTATTATTACACTGGTTACTTGTGTCATTCAGAATTGACTTTAAAAAACTACTAATAGTTTATAAATCTTGCTGTTTTTTTCCAGTTCTTCTGTGGTGGCAATCTGTGCCACCACCACCTGATCAACGCACCATAATACTATCATGTGAAGCTTGAAAACAAAGAGGACTGATTTATGAACATTTATGTTAGGTAGAATGCCCAGTGGGGGCTGTATGGTCTTTTTGGCATTGGAACCCCTGCAGGATTTATTTTTTTCCTGTCCTTCTGACCATCTGACCTTACCTTTTGCCTTTGTTACTTATTCTTTAATATTATTTCCTAAATCTTACTTGCTTTTCATTGTCTTGTAAAGCACTTTGAGCTACACTGCTTGTATGTAAATGTGCTATATAAATAAATGTTATTCTTGCTGCATTGAGAGATAGATATGCTAAGATATAAAGTTAATGAATGGTAAATCATTTCTAAGAGGCTTGCTAAAAAGAGGATAATACCTTCATGAACAGATTAAACCAAACACTAATGAAAAAAAAACACTTTGAAAGAAACACAGGGTCAATTTGCCACTAATTTAAGATTAAATATTATTCAGGTTAAAGAGAAAGTGCTTAGTGCTGCTGCTACACAACAAACCCTTGGACCTAACATGATATCTTATCTGGTCACTATCTCTGTGGAATCCATACATTCTCTTTATGTTTATATATTTTCTCTAAGTACTGTCATTTCCTCCCATGTCTTATACTGTATGAGTGCATTGTAGGTTAACCAGTATATCTAAAATGGCCCATTTTAATTGAACTTAGGGCATGTGTGTTCTCTGCAATGAAATGGTGCACATTAAGGGCTGGTTCCCACTTTGCATTTTTGTGTTGGTGGCGCTAGCCAATGTCACCCTAAACTTGATTTAAACAAATGATTCCAATGATTTTTGTGGAGCCTACATATTCTCTGAGTTTTGCCATTTCCGTTCACATACTAAAAACACAAAGTGCAGGATAATTGTACTCAGTATCAGGTCATTATAGGTGTGTATAGTATTGGAATAATAGAGACTGGTACCTGTGACACCAGGATAGGCCAGTAGCTCCAACACACAAAGAAAAACGTTCAGAAAATTAATGTCCAACTGTTAACTGTCCTAATTGGGTTTTAATACTTTAAAACAGTAAGCATATTCATAAAATAAAACAAGTATCTGTGCAGGTAGCCTTAAGGGAATCGTTAAAACAATTTACATTTTAATACGTGATAGCAGAGGTACGTAGATTATCATAATGTGATCGTTAAATATATAGAAAAATAACGACTTCATTCAACATCACTTTAGATTGTATTCTACAATTTACTAATCTTTAAAAGAGCGAACAGACTCGACGCTCTCTGCCCATTTTATTTTCTTGCCTCTTAAACTATCACTTAATGTTGTTGAATATGTGCATAAGCTAATGTTTTGTGCCTCTCCTCTCCCAGTTGCAAACTGCCGCACTTCTCACCCAAACACCTGAGGATCCACAACACGCATGCGGACTGAGGAGCGCTGCAGTTCTTACAGAGGAAAAAAGTTTCTTGTAGCATTCTGCTGATAGGGTAGGGCTCCGCTGCGTCTGGGCAAAATCACATCGGACAGTTTGGGATAAGAGCTTTTGTTTGCTGCTCCACTTCAGGGTGCGACTGGCTATAAAGAAAAGCAAATCAAAACTGCCAATGTTTTAAAAAAAAAAGCTGCAAAAATGTGGATATTTGAACTCGCTTTCCTTGTCGGTAAGTTTACACATTTTACATGGATTTTTCAAAAGCTTCATTTTCTTCTTTTCGATCTTTAAATATTAATGTGTGCATTCGGCAGCTTTAGAAAAAGGACTCGCTGTGTAAGGACAGGGTTATGCACGGTTTTAAAATGTTATTAAACGATCTATTTTTGAAGTGCTTTCAATACATAGCCTATTGTATGCATCCGCCTTCAAAATCCTTTTAATGTTATCGTTTAATTTACTAATCAAGTAATCGGCTCCGTTACTTTTCACCTCGTGTTTTAATGCAAGTAGAAATATAATTTGCAGGTTTGCATTTAAACATAAGTAGTTCTGAAACTTTTAAAGTGTTGCCTTAAAGGAAATATTCCGTTTACAGACTAGGAAATGTAAGCATGTATCTTTAGTTATTATCAAACAAAACTATCGCATGATGAAATATTAAAGAATTCAGCACTAATTAGTAGTATTTTAGAGTTTTTTCTTTGTGAAGAGGCCGAGGACTACTTTAGATTTTTGTCTAAAGTCCAGATTTTACGCTTCGTTGACAAGGCTGCATTGCACTGTCAAAACTAAATATGGGTGGATTCGTTAAAACTCCTTAAGATCGACTGGCGTCCCGTCCAGGCCTGGCTGTAGTCTGCCTGTGCTACTGTGATTCCGTACCAAAAAACAAAATGGAGAAAAATCATGTATACTAGATAGGAATGGCCTTTTTCTTACAGGAGGAGGGGAAATCCCCACAGGAGTCGATGTGTCTCAGTTTCTTAATTGCTTCCAAGCGGTCTAGATATGTTAGAGAACAGTAACGGTTTAATCGTTTGTTCCTTAATGCAGCGACACTTTAGTTCTAACAAAAACTAACGAAAGCAGACAATGTTATTGAAGTGATCTTTTATATCAGAGGGATTTATAACGCATTATAACGTTAAATCTGATTAGTAAAAGCCAGTTGCACAGTTAAATATCAAAATATGTTACAAACCTTATTTATTTGTGTACTAAAGCTTGTTTTAAAGTCGCCTGCATTGCATACCGTTTTAACTGAAACCAAAGCCCTTAACGTTAAGAAAAAATCTCATTCGTTGGCTGATTTTCAGAGCCTTACAGCAGATCGGAACATCGTACTCCTACACTTTGAACGCGGATTGCTCGTCGTGCCAAGCCCCTATGTACTCTAAGTTTATTTTTGTACTTAAGCTTGTTTTAAAGTCGCGTGCATTGCATATCGTTTTAAATGAAACCAAAGCCCGTCACGTTAAAAAAATCAGATTCGTTGGCTCATTTTCAGAGCCTTGCAACACATCGGAACATTGTAATCTTACAGTTAGAACGCGAATTGCTCGTCGTGCCAAGCCCCTATGTACTCTAAGTCTGTGTGTGTCCGGAGCACTCGGCGCTGTGCCGGCGCACGGCATCCTATCACAGCCAAGGAACCCTTCATGTCCTCCTCCTCTGCATCAGCGAAGGCAGATGCATAGGCCAGATGTAATGATTCCGACATACTTTAATGAATTCAGACCAACTTTTTGTACGTAAGGTTTCGAGAGCAGTTATGTTTAAAATGGTAAATGTTTCAGAGTAATTCACATATTGTTTATGACAACTTTTGCTGTTCATTATTAACAGAGACGGAGACTGGGTTTAACGTAGCGAAAACTAAACTTTACTGTTCAAGATAACTTTAGCGCGGTCTGTTCGCATACCTTCAACTTGGTACACTGCATACACATAATATGCTCCCCCGTATTTTACATGATAAGGTGATAAAATTGCATAATTACGTCAGCTGTAAATGGGGCGAGTGTCTCGAGGGCAAAAAGGAATCGCGTAGGATTCTGGCTATACTGATGAACCTGGATCTTCCTCGAATCATTCATAGTCCAATCCAAATTGTAATAAAACTCCCCAGGAAACACCAATACACTCGCTTACCAAAAAATGTACACGGCACATTGATTCCAGAGTTGTCATTTTATTAAATGCTGTACTGTACTTTTATCACGTTCCGAACAAATGAGCGTGAAATTGGCAAGTGGCCTCACGAAGACGCGCCTGTCCCTGCCTGCCTTTCATGATTGTTTGCTCTCGTTCTCAATGCAGGTGTGTGGTTAACGGTGAGTGCCCAGGGACCTGAATTCAGCTATGGCTGCGCCGAGGGAAGCTGCTATCCTGCCACCGGCGACCTCCTGATTGGCCGTGCTGACCAACTATCTGCCACATCTACTTGTGGTCTCCATCGACAGGAACCTTTCTGCATCGTCAGCCACCTACAGGTAACATCCCTTGAGAAAGAGACACTCATTGAGGCGTCTTAAATCTAACATCTTTTTTTTTTCACTTGCTGATGTGCAAGCCCAAACAGTAAACCAAATGAACTCATCTTTAAAATCTGGCAGTAATCGGTGTTCCGGATTATCATGAATCTAAAGCTTAAACGCTTTTTGCTTATGTGGCAAACTTAGGTGAAGTCATGAGGAGACGGAAATGACACCTCCTGCAAACTTCAGCAAAGAATTTGCGTCCAGTCTGAGTTCCTCTTGCAATCAGTCATATCATAATGCAATATATTAGTCTGCTTAAACGTAACTGCATTGTTAGCAAGTACTTGTTTCTTTATGTGCACTGTCTTGTATTTTTGGTTCATGTGATCGTCCCATTGTGACGGTTTTGCTACTCATTACCTTTAAGAAATTACTTACTGACAGTAGTACTCAAGAACTTGAAATTATACAGGTATTTAAGAAATTAAAATATTAGTAACTAGATATATTCAAAAGTAGTTATTTATTTGATAGATAGATAGATAGATAGATAGATAGATAGATAGATAGATAGATAGATAGATAGATAGATAGATAGATAGATAGATAGATAGATACTTTATTAATGATGACCATATCGGATACACAGTTCTTGAGCCACACAAACTGTGGTCTTCCAGTTAGACAGTCCATTATCCTATACAATTTTGGGGGCACCAACCACCATTGACCAGTGGTACTCCCTCAGCAGTTGGGCTGAGAAGATGAATGCACTGGCAAAGTAAAAAACAAGATCTTCACCCTTATGCCCTTTTTCTACAGAAGGGAGTAGATTCTGTTCATGTACTAGATAACAAATTCTTTCACCCCACTGTGGGCATGGTAGGGAAACTACTAAGGGTCCTTTGCTGGTCTGACCAGAGGTTGCAGGTGAGCAAAGTAGCTCTTCAAAGAGTCAAGTGAACACCTCTTCTTCACTGACCTATTGACAACCAGCTGCTGCAGAACAAGAAGTTTGGATTGGGGCGTGAGGTAAACCACACTGTGGTCTGATCTCCCAAATGGGGAAAGAGCTTTAAGACTGTACAGATCCCTACAATTTACAAACAAGAGGTCTAGTGTTCTGTAATCACATGTGATGCACTGGATAAATTGATCAAAAGTGGACAAGACTGCTGAATGAGATACTTGATACAGTATTCATTGATTACAGTGAACTGAAATGGTGTGCTGGATCTGAAATTTAGCAGTTAACAGTTGTCATCTCCAGGCTACATCTGGAGCAGCAGAGGGCAAAATATAAACCACAAGCAAAATGGTCTGGGAAAATTCAACATGGCCGATAGTAAGGGCACATACTGACGGCAACCAGTTCAATGTCTGGATTGCATATTCTCTCTTTATCCATAATATGTCCAGGATTACTCTGTTTGTTGTTTATAAGCACAGCAAGGCCACTCCATAGTCTTAATGCACTGATGGGTAAGGAAGCGGGCTGCAAAAATCATTGCTGATCCGACTCACCTAGGGCATCACCTATTCCAAAGACTTCCCTCCAGCAAGCATCTTCATGCAGTGAAAGTTAAAATAACATGTCTCCTAAACAGTTTTTTCTCCATGTGCAGTTATTGTAACAAATCAAGTCTGAGCTTCTACTCAGTATCTACTTATGCACTGTATACCTACACACTGGACTCCCTGGATATTTTAATCCTACTATCTCTTTGTTTTTTGTATTGCCCATGTATGCTGCATCATATTTATAATTATATATTTCATCTTCTTATATTTATCTTTTGTGCTTTGTGTTGTCTTTGTATGTTGCACCAATACTATCAAGACAAATTCCTAGTTCACATTAGTGTATCAAGCCAATAACGAGAATTCTAATTCTGATTCTGTCTCTATCTGCTCATAATGTGGTAAATTCATTGGGGGCAATATACAAACCCAACACATTTGTACAGCCACGTCTCCATAAAACACATAATGTTACACACATGACATTCCATCACAACCTCACCAGCAGTTAATTCCTTCAACTTATTCACCTGTGATCTTACATTTACTTTAACAATCACTGGAAGATACAGTTTAATTTCTTGTTTTAGTGGCAGCTTTTTTGCAGTGGTTTCTATACTGAAGTTCCTTCAGAATACCCATCTTCTGTTGGGCAATCAGAGTCTGCTGCCATAGGGCAAACAGCTGATCCACTGTGCACACACTCTTGCCATTCTTCTTCTTCTTTCGGCTGCTCCCGTTAGGGGTTGCCACAGAGGATCATCTTCTTCCATATCTTTCTGTCCTCTGCATCTTGCTCTGTTACACCCATCACCTGCATGTCCTCTCTCACCACATCCATATACCTTCACTTAGGCCTTCCTCTTTTCCTCTTCCCTGGCAGCTCTGTCCTTACCAACCTTCTCCCAATATACTCAGCATCTCTCCTCTGCAAATGTCCAAACTAACGCAATCTCTCCTCTCTGACTTTGTCTTCCAATCGTCCAACTTGAGCTGACCCTCTAATGTACTCATTTCTAATCCTACCCATCTTTGTCACACCTAGTGCAAATCTTAGCATCTTTAACTCTGCTACCTCCAGCTCTGTCTCCTGCTTTCTGGTTAGTGCCACCGTCTCCAACACATATAACATAGCTGGTCTCACTACCGTCCTGTAGATACTGTTGCCAAAAAGCATAATGGAGGAAAGACATAAGGTACAGTACCTGCATTTGACAGGTTATCCACTACCACCTGGCACATGATTGCTTTTAAAATAAATAGTATAGGTCTTATAATAAACTGCTGATTCATCCAGTTACCTTGCCTATAAGCCAGCCATTACATACTGCAACATCATGAGCAAACTGTCTGCCAACACTACTTTGCCTTGAAATAAACAAATTATGGGTTCAACTGGGCCCCCGAGCCATGACGTTTGTCATTCTCTTTTTGGCATTGCAGATGACTTTTGTGTTAATGTAATGTCACCACTCAAAGTTAACAAAACCAGTCATTCTCATTAAGTTGTCCTATTTGCAATGCTTGCTCTCAGTTGCCCCAGTTATGTTAGGAAAACTAGACAAAATGGCTCTTGGGAGCCTAAATCCAGTCATAAGGCAGTCAGCATCTAGGCAAAAAAAAATTCAGCTAGTCTACATGGCCATTTACAGTTTTCAAGCAGTCAAACAAGCCATATTATGTCAGACCATTAGGCCATAAATAGGTTGTTGGGCATGATATTTAGATCTTTCAGTAATCTCACCTGTGTTTCTTACTGCACTTTGGTTTCTAATTCTGAGAAGTGACAATAGCTAGGGTATATAAACTGACAGAAAAAACAAAAAGTCATTCATTTCAAATACAGAGCACTGGCCCTGTTAAAACGGAACTAAAATCGTCTATACATTATATTCATCACTTTTGAGCTTTAATATGTCATGTCAATTACATTATAATAATGGCTCAGTGTTACAAATTATTATACACACAAGTCGTGAGTTTACTGGTTTGACTACATTTCATTACTTGATCAAAGGTGTCATCAGTTCTCAGTTTCTCTAAAATGTTGCATGCGGATGGTTCAGAGTAGCAGTAAATCTACGCAAGTTTTCCCGTCAATTTTTTTAATAAATCCAGACTTTTGTTTGGAAAACTACGCATGAACATTTTAAGCTTTTTTTGTGCATACAGCAGTTTTATAAACCTGAACCCAGGTTATTATTCCATTATGTTATTAAATGAGGTGAGAGGTAAATGGTACAGTACAACAAGGTAATTTAGGTACATTGCTTTCTCAAAATTGTTCCACTAGTAGCTATTACCACAAGGGTATTCAGATGAAATTTTCCAGTGGGAAGCTTGTATTTCTCCTTTGTCCCATAGCACATAAACACAGTAATAGCAAGAAGAATGTCATGCAGGGGAGGACTGAGCCAAAAGATGACACATTCAGCAGTGGTAGAGCCCAAAAGGATGTCAAGCTGGGTCAGTTTTAACAATGAAACTGTCAAACGGAGACTAAAGGGAGGGTCCTATACTAAAATCTGTACCTGCACTGAATATGTTAAGTTCCATTTCTCAGGACTGATGAACTTTTTCTGTACCCAAACTATCTTCCTGTGTGTTTTTGAAAAAGAATTGGATTGAATTGGATTTACTTTATTATCATTCAAACCATACAAGAAGAAGTGCACTGATGAACAAAATTGCATTTCTCCAGGCTCAATGTATGAACACAAATATAAAGACAAGTGCATGTTATATAACACCAGACAGAATGTATGTATAATCCAATAGACACATTGGTAAATAGTTGTAAAGTGTTCAAATGACGAAAAACATTAACATAATGCACAGACATAAAAGCATTTTAGGAGATATGAGATTCTGAATATATGTGTTCAGATATTTAACAGTCTCAATAAGTCAGCATGTTGTTTGCTGTTAGAGGGAGTTGAGTAGTCTGATAAACTGTGGGAAGAAACTCCTACTGAGTCTAGCAATTTTGCCAGAGGGCAAAAGTAATTGAACAGTCCATGGGATGGGTGGATAGGGTCTCTGACTATCTTGGTGGCTTTCCTAAGGCAGTGTGACAAGTACAAACCTTGTATAGACGGGAAATTGGTTCCGATGATTTCCTCTGCCGTCCTCACCACTCTCTGGAAGCACTTCTGATCCGAAACTGTGCAGCTGCCAAACCAGACTGAGAGGCTGCTGGTCAAGATGCTCTCTAAAGAGCCTCTTTAGAATGGTGTGAGGACAAGAGGTGGGAGGATTGCTCTCCTCATCTGTCGCAGAAAGTTTAGATGCTGCTGTGCTTTCTTGACAAGGGAGGTGGTATTTGTAGTCCATGTCAGGCCATCTGTGATGTGCACCCCCAGGAACTTGGTACTTCCTCCTGACTCCACAACATTCTCATGGATTATACAGTAATAATAATAATAATAATAATTCTTTGCATTTATATAGCGTTTTTCTCACTACTCAAAGCGCTCGCCATGTGTTTCCTCCTGAAGTCAACAATGATCTCCTTTGTCTTGTTGACATTCAGTGACAGGTTGTTAAAAGTTATCATTCCATTTTTATCTATACATCCTTGTTTTCAAATATTTTTTCCATTATAGGGCTATATGAGTTCACAGCCTAACTCTGCAATCTTCATGTAAAAGTCAATAATTGGGATTAGGGTGGATTGCCGCTCATTTCAGTGCAAATTCACCTATGCCAGGTCAATTTAGAGCTCCCAGCTATCTAGCGGTACCTTCCAAATCCTTAAGAGGTAAGAGAAAATTGGAGTGCATAAAAAAAATATTTGGATGGACGCAGGCAGTACATGTAGGCTCCAAATGGAGAGAGCAGGATAGGAGTAGGACCTAGAACCCTGTAGCAGTATTAACCACCAGAGCTCAAATCAAGCACTGTCCATAGCTGTTAAATCATATCTTTTAGCATGCTGGAAAGTTTCTCTTTGTTATCTCCATTTCCAAAAAAACTAATTGGGAAGTGGCAACACTGGAACCTTCCTAATTTTTTCTATAGTGTTTATGACTGCAGCAACTCCATCACTAATGTGAAAATCCTGTACTATGGAAATCAAGTTTGCATTGTTGTCCAAGGTACCACAACCAAACATGAAGTAGTGCTGAACTGTTTTTATGAACTCAGCTATTGAGTCAACCTTTTTATTTACACTGATAAAAATACTGTAAAATGGAAAGTGGAGCAATGTTAGTGAATATGGACACAAGATGGTAGATGAGGCTAGAAGCAACACTTAATTTGGTACACGGGCCTTTCCTAACGTAAATGTGGCATAAAATGAAGAGACTGGTTGTGATACAGAAAGTGTTGTGTATTGAAGGTACTTAAATTAAGCTTTAATGTAAAGGGAACTTTATAAATGAGTTGATTGACTTTCTCTACTCTTTTAATAAATCAGCTGGTTAATCCTGGTAAAACTCTCTGCACATCTGTTATAATTTCCTGCAGTCCCTCTCTCAGCCATGTTACCACCCCCACAGCTGGAACAGGCCCTTGGGCACAGCAGGGGATTTGAGCTTCAATGTTATCACCAAACGTTTGGCCATGCTATCTTTATCAGACAACTAAGTTGTATATGGAAGCAAACAAAGTCTCTGGAGAAAAAAAAATCGCAATGACCATAGCATTGAGACTATAAATACTCAGAACCTGTCATTAGTAATATTAGTAAGCAGAACTAAATAAATTTGCAGAACAGAATCATTGCACTCTGCTATGCTGATAGGTTTTGCAGCTGGGTGTACTACTGGATTCAAGGTTTGTGCTGAATTAGTTCTTAAAGCTAAAATGGGCTTGGCAATAGTTCAGTTTTTAATGTAGAGTGCATACACTTAGGGTTACAGCTATCAGTGAAACGGGAGGATTAAACATAATTCAGCATCTTAAACAAGTGACATATTATAAGGACATCACCAATGGGTGACGAGAAATGTTTCCTTTTAATTTGAGCCTTTTGTTTTAATTAATTTTTACATATTTTATACCCATTTATTTCAGTCCCTTTATAAGGGAAAAGGCAAGTCACAATCTTACACAGGATTTCAGATGATATATTCTTTGCGCATGTTTTCATTAGGTTAGCTCATAGCATAATGTAATTACACAATTCCTTCCCACACTGGTTAAAATGGTGAAAGGTTATTTCCATGCAGAAAAGAAAAGAAAGGACATAATGTTTCAGTTGTACTTGTATAACATTCATCCTGTGTGCCTTTAATATATTATACAGTATTGATTTGCTTCCTCTGGGATTGTGTATTAATACTGCAACAATCTAAATGCATCATCTAAAGTTGTATTCATTTTATGGTTTAGAGGTTGCCAGTAGAAATTTCATAGGAATGTTCTTCGTTGTGGTAACACCCAATTGGGTAATTTTGAGACAAACATTGTGGAAAGCAGCCCAGACACAGACAGGCAGACACCGATGGTTCAAACCCAAACACACGTTTATTGTATAGTACATTTCGCTATTTACAAGTGCGCACACACAACCCAGTGCCTCTGCACCAGTCACCCTTAGTCCTGGCCTCTTTCTTCGATGCCTCTCTTTCTGACTGCCTCCACTCCCTCTCCTCCGAGCTCTGTCCACTTCCACCCGACTCCAGCTATCGAATGTAGGGAGGCGGACCATTTTATGTTCACCCGGACATGCCCCAGGTGCTTCCTGATGAACTTCCGCTGGCACTTCCTGGTGTGGCAGAAGTGCCGGCTGAGCACCCGGAAGCACTTCGGGTGTCCTAGTAATCCTTCCGCCAGCACCTCTGGGTGTGGCGGAAGTGCTGACGGCCAGGGCTCTTCAGGCATCTAGGTGCCCCCTGGCGGTGACCACGGGCCCTATAGGGTTGAGATACCATACTCTGTTCCCGTGGTCCCCATACCAACCAGGGCGGCAGCCCTCTCGTGGTCCGGAGGAGGCGTAGTTCCCTCTCCCGGTCCTTCCTGGCGCCCCGGCTGGGTACCGCCCCCCCAGCCGCTCGCCACAACATCTACATTGAATTAAGCAAACTGTAAAGTAAATTTGACTTCTTACCTTACTCAATAGTTTAAAAAAATAAATAAATAAAAATAACTAGGTCAGCTAGAACTGAAATTTTTGTGGTTGCATTGAATTTGGAGAGTAGGAATACAGGTTTAATGAAATTTGTATATTATTATTTTCATAATAAAATGAGTTAATTCAGAATTGCTTTTTTCACAACTCTTGTAGCAAATCAACAAGGACCTCACGTTTCTCTTAAAATACAGACTGGAAATTCAGGGAAGTACAAAGAAGTAGAAATGTAATACATGGATTTGGTACATCTAAAAAATTCTCAGAGCATGCAGTATAAAATGGGTGCTGGGGGAGCTGGGCGACAGGGGGATATTTCCTTTGCTATCTTATCCAACCCCCTTCTCCACCACAACTCAAGTGGTTTTTAAAGTAAATTACAATTTCAACCAGTTTTTCCACATTCAGTCCCTTGTTGATCAAGATAGGGGTATCCCCAAACAACTCTGTAGACAAACACTTGTTACCAAAAACTGAAAAATATTGTCATTTTCAGTTATAGAAAAGGCTTTTTTCTGGGAACAAATAATGGATCAACAACTAATAGCTTTTTTCATACACTGATAATTAATTAAGAGTTAAAAATGAACACAAACAATTTTTACAGGTGTACCAACTTTTGTTGATTACTTACAAACCCCGAGTCTATATAAAAGCAACATTGGAACGAAGTGTGTTGCTACACCCTCTAAAACAAAATTTGGACAAAGTTGCAAGGTATACTGCTATCATAATGACAAGAAAAAAGAAATTAACCAAGGAAGATAGCTAGACTGTTATAACTCTTAAAACCATAGGACTTTCCATTAGAGAAACTGCAAAGAAAGCTAAAGGTGTCAGTGTGTAATTTCCTACACTATTAAAAGGAAACTGGAGAAAACTCTGACTGGAACAGGTCTGGCAGACCCAAAACCACAACAGAATGAGAAGACAAGATTCAACAGCTTGCGTGACTGGCAAATGCTACAGTCTAGCATTTGATGAATGAATTATATCTGTTTGATATAGTCTTGTGTTAAGCCTGCAGAATTCACTGTGGTTTTCAAAGGCTGCAATAAGTTTATTGGCAGGCTGAATTTGTGTTATGGGCTTAATACTGAATGGTTAATGATGGGCTTAATGCTTTTTGTTATGGACTTAATACTGTTCATTGGTTAACTGTACAGGGTGCTGTCAGGGTGTATGTTCTGTTGATGTGAGCTCATCTGCTGCTCCTATTGGAACCAACCACTTGTTACAAATAAACCCTCCAAGTGCTTGATTGATCAGCTATTCATTTAATTTAAATTATGTTCACATCAATGCTTTGTTAAAATACTTTAATAGGATTAATTTTATTTTATATTGAAAATTCATATTGATAAGTGCCTGTCCACAGAAATGCCTAGGCCCAGACAAAGATCTACAGTAGTTTTGATGACAAGTCTGCCTTAAAGGCCTTATCTCCTTTTTCAATGTTCATACTATATTTTAATTATTTATTAAATCAGTGAGTATAAACTGCACCCGTGTGAGTGAGTATGGATGTGTGAATGAGTTTAACCTATAATGGACTGGAGTCTCATCTTGAAATAATTCTTACCTTGCATCCTATGTTGTAAGTATGGAACCTTGCTGCATGTAATCCTATTTTGGAATTAAGCAAATTAAGGGAAGTAATGAGTGAAAGAACAAACTTATCAGCTAATTCCACCTTCTTCACCACCAATGCTACTGTCTTCTGCTTGATGATGGTGAGATTGGCTTTTAAATTTGGATTAACTGAGTTTACTAAACAGGGTGATGAACATATGAATTATATGTGAATTTCCCATTGGGATTAATAAAGTATCTATCTATCTATCTATCTATCTATCTATCTATCTATCTATCTATCTATCTATCTATCTATCTATCTATCTATCTATCTATCTATCTATCTATCTATCTATCTATCTATCTATCTATCTATCTATCTATCTATCTATATGTATAATTCAATAAATTGGTATATATGCAATAGATGTAATGAATTCTGTAAAAATGCCTGGCTACATACCTTTCACATTAACCCTTCTTAATTGGAGTATAAATTAGCACTACAAGGTAGTATACATTGAATTTCTAGTCAGCATTTAAATGTAATAAAGGGTCAGTAGCAACAAAGGAAGACATTCAGAAGATTAGTACTGTTAAAGGTAAAAGGAGAAAGAATAAGAGGGAAGTCCATTGAAAGATTAGGCATCTGTTTCGTGGTGATAAATCCACAATTGCTATACGAGTTCTTGTGTATGTCTGATTGTGTTTGAAACTGTTTTCTGTTACAGTAAAAATAAATGCCGTTTGGGTTTAAGCATTTGATGATGTGACACCGTAGTGATCCTGGCTGTACTTAACAATACTGATTTTTGTACAATGATATTTGCAAATGAAAACACACTTTTTTAGTGAAAATAAGTTTCTTTTTAAAAATTTAGATGTATTATATTTAGTTTCCATTTTATAAATTAACTGGCTACATAATGATGCCATGCTCTACAACAAAATATGTCAAGCAATGTACTTGATAATGGGTAAATATACATATAAATGAAATACTGCAGTCTGACCTATTATTTAGCTTAGGTTTTTTTTTTTATCAAGTATACATGTTTAATATATGTAACCATGTGTAACATGTGCATGTACTAACTCTCTTGCAATATTAAATAAATATAAGGGCCTATGTTACTCCTTTTTATGTTAACTAAGGTTGTCTTATTTTAATTTCTTATTTGTCTTTTATTCTTCTTTTCTTCATTATGTAAAGCACTTTGAGCTACTTTTTGTATGAAAATGTGCTATATAAATAAATGTTGTTGTTGTTGTTATGTTCTGCCTTCTAAGCCATGTTCTGTAAGGCACTCTATTATATGGGTTTCTTAAAACTGTCAGACACATTGGTAAATATTTAGAAGCACTCTGGTAAATTATTACTTTTGGGAAAAAGTAAAGGAGTTAAAGAGAAGTCTAATTATATGTCTGTTGTTGCCTGTGCCAGCTTGATTGAGATGCAACACTATGAAGTCCCACTGACAGGACAAAATGGTGTGGTTTCATACTTGGCAACTAGGGGCAACATTCAAACTATTGTGTATTTACTGTTAATATGATAGTTGTGATATGGTGATGCAGTGGTTACTACCTCACAACTCCATGGATCTGGCTTCAGTTTTTTATAGAGTTCATATATCTTTCTGTTGCCTGTTCTAGTTGTTCACACTTCAGTCACACTTATTGTTATTTGCAATTAAAATGAAAAAGTAACACTGATATCACAAGGCAACCTCGTGTGAAGGAGGCTTTTTCTATTAGATTGCACACAATATTTCCTGTTTTTAGGGCACATAATAAATGACACATCTTTGTTCTGCATACTTGTGAGTATTAAAGAAAGGGCACACTTGTGTTTGCAAGAAATAGGTCTTTGCTCATTTTTCTAAAAAGAATATTAACATTTTTTGCACACGTAGCGTATATGGTAAATCAATGAGATTTTCAGCACATTTGTAATCATCATAAAATGGGAATTTGGGAGAAAAAATGTCAAACAATGAATATAAAAATGCTACACCCTAGTAAGCCCATTTTTTACAAAGATATAAGGATCATTAAGGATTCTTCATCAGTTTTCACATAGTGAAATGACCTTGTATTTTTGAATGTGAAAACTGCCGAGGAAAACAGATAGAACTTCAAAATAAAACACTTTGAGCATGACAAAGGCATTGTGTAAACAGAATGTACTATTAATATTAAAATTTTGAAGAGTCAATGGTGCAAAATGTCATTTTATGTAGAAGTGGATAGTAACGTATGTTAGATATAAAAAGGGAGGGGCATTCATGATGTTCCCAGACCAGAAGATTTTCTTTGATGCACAGGTACTGGGCTGTGCACACCAGTTGTACTGTGATTTCACTTGTGAAGACCCCAGCTCAATGCATTTACTATATACAAGTAAACCAATACACAGCCTTTTAAAGACCAGATTATGAAATTATTGTACTGTATTGTTGGTTCCCAAGATTAAAATAACAATGAAAAATATTCTCTTAATGTGTTTTTCATAATACCTGCCAAGCTGCATGGCAGATCATGTTAATATACTTCAAGTAACACTTATTCCCAAGTAAACATTAAAATTACTGGTATTTTGAACAGAAGCTATTGTGTTTCTTTCATTTCAGTGGAGAACATGACTTGGAAATTCCTCAGAAAGTTGCTGCCACAATTAATTTTGTCTACTATAATCATTGCTGGGACTTTTTAAATCCCCAGAGCACTTTATTTAAACAATTACATTTTGAAAATTATGCTTATTTCTCTCATAAAAGAATGCTTTGATTTTTTTTCAACATTTCTTTGGCTATTAGTAGTTTCTTTCTGCTTTATATGCCTCTGCTGAGGGGCTGTCTAGACAGCTTCCTGAAAGAAAGGAGTGCATTTTATAAGTTGTGTCCTTAGCTCTCAGGCTTTTGTCTCTTCCCTCTCTTGTCATTTAATTGTCTGGCTTTTCATAACATTACATACTGTATATAGTCTTTATTACAGTATAATATTAAGCTTGAGAGCATTTTAATATGCATAATAAGCAAACTATGCGTAAGTAAAGCCACAATTAATTTTGCAAACAAAGAAAGAAAACAAGTTCTAACTGTGCAATTTGATAGTCATTTACACATGAAAGAAATGTCATTATTTTCTCCCTGTGAAAATCTATCTTTTCCTATAACCCTGTATAAGGTGAAGCGGGTACAGAAAATATCTGGATGGACTAATGCTGGCTATGATTAGGCCTTAAAGCCACATACCCTGATTGTTTCTCTGCTTTGTTTTTTTCCTTTAGGAAGAAAAGAAATGTTTTGTCTGTGATTCAACTGTGATATATGATGAGAATGTAAACCATACAAACAGCCACCGCATTGAAAATGTGGTCACAACATTTGCTCCCAACCGACTGAAGACATGGTGGCAGTCTGAAAATGGTAAATTCTGAGGGATAAATGGAAAGAGGGTGGGAGTGGATGTGGGCTATGGAAAAGTGCAGTAAACTATATGCATTTAACCTTTGCTCGGTTAGAGGGCATCTTTTTTCCTGTTTGCTTTTAATATGTTGGTGTCAGTTAACCCTTTAATTATTACATTCAGAGTGACCTGCTGGGGGGAGGAGGAGCAAAGATAACTTCAAAGTTAAACCAAAGAAAAGTAATGCATACCTATCCACTTCACAATCTGCACATAAAAGAGCAAATAATTACCCTGGGGCCTCCTTGAGAACAGCTGCATTGTCATTGTGCACTGTGCTCATCTCAGAGAGGCACTTACTTAATTAAAACAGGCAAATAACAGCAAACTCTGATTCCTCACAAAAAAAACACACACACACACACACACACACACACACACACACACACACACACACACACACACGCAATTTGAATAGGTTATTTGGCCTATCCTAGAATTCAGTTACTTATAATTAAAGTAAAATTAACTATGTTTTTGGTTTGTGTATTTAATAAGATAAGAAAGATAATAAAAACAAATAAAGGAAGTTGGAGTGCTTTACACTACTGTTGGGAAACTGTAAATAATAAGAACTTCAACCCATGAGGGGGTAATTATGCCATGAATGTGGTTAATAAAGTAAATGCTTTCTGTTTACTTATGACAAGGAGTTTACTTTTAGCATTTTGTCAATAAATTAATACATAGTAGACCTATACATTTTTGCTTGAAAACAAATAACCTGTGATTTAATGGTAAAATTGTCCATATTTGTATATGTTCTGGTAATGAAAATATGTACAGTAATAAGATCTTTAATACCATAAAGTTCCATAAACTACAATGTCCTACACTTTCTTTAATATTCTAGCTCTTATCACAGAAAAGTCACTAAAGTTTTTGTTCACTGTATACTTATCCCGTTTTAGGACAGTGCTTCTTTTGTTCATTAATAAGTTTAAAATATTGTGAATCCAATATCTTAAATATAAAAGCTTTCCGTATTTTTCTTTTTTTTTTACATAAATTGTGTATCTTGTAACCAAACGCTTGATTGTTATATTAGTGGAGTGTAAACTCCAAGACTGCTGCTGCAGTCCACATTAACAGTGTAATGCTGTTATTTATTTCACCAGTTCTCTCACACATATGATCACATTTGAGGTATACTTGTAAAACACGTGGAGAAAGGCACTAAAGTCACAAGGAAATAAATTCAACCTGTTCCACTAACTTACTGTATGCCGTTAAGCAAATCCTTTAGTGTGCCAGTTTTGCAGTTACATAAACCATGGAAACATTTCACTAAACTGGTAAAGCAAATCTGAATGATATTTGCTATGGAAAGGTACTATCCATCCATCAATTATCCAACCCGCTATATCCTAACTACAGGGTCACGGGGGTCTGCCGGAGCCAATCCCAGCCAACACAGGGCGCAAGGCAGGAAACAAATCCCGGGCAGGGCGCCAGCCCACCGCAGGGAAAGGTACTATATAAAATGAAAAGGGTGGGCCTGTAGTCCCTAGTGTTAAGTCACTTTGATAAACTGAGCATTTCCTTTAACCTATCAGAGAATCCAGTCATGAAGTCTGACATCCCCAGCAACCTAGTCTTATGTCTTGCTCTGACTAAATCAAACAGGTTTGATTTTAGTTTCAAGTTTTAAAGGAGGGCTTGTGTGAATGTGAGCGCTGACAACCAATGAGTGGTCACCCAGTAGTATAATACATATAGTGCAGCTGCAAGAAATAAGGAAAGGAGTTGTTTTGGATCTCACAAACAGAAATGAAATTTGCCTGTCTGATACCTTGTGTTATATATATATATGACAACAGAATTAAAATCAGAAAAAAGAGGGCAGAGTTTACAGCTGAAATTGCCGGAAAACATTTACACAACACCAGTTCTGTCAGGCAGCACAATATTGGCTGTCAGAAAAGGAATGAATTCGCTGTATTTTGTAAATGTGAAACTGTGTTGAAAAATCATGACTTATCCCATGCAGTTTCTAGCTGCATAATCTGACATCTTCAAGCAACAAGATCATCAACTGCGGTCATTAAGTTTGACATCCCTTCCAACTAGAAACTGCATAATGTAATGCCAGCTTAACTCACTGTGTGACACTGAACAAGTCATCTAAATGTCACATCTCTCACAGGGATGCAGCAGAAGCTGGATGAGTTTCTTTCCTCTGACTTAAAGTGAGGCTGCTAAGCAAGTCACTTAGCCTACCTGTAAACTAAAGAAACATGTGCAAGATATCTGTAAATTGCCTTTGGATAGTGTTCACCATATAAAATCTACTATAAGCTACTGTGTGCTCCTAAATTATAATGTTCTGCTGTTATTTTTTTTCAGGTTTGGAAAATGTCACTATTCAACTTGATCTGGAGGCTGAATTTCATTTCACCCATCTCATTATGACATTCAAGGTAATGCTAACCAGAAGACAACTGTTGATTGTTATTCAGCAGTTCAGAAATATCAATTAGAAAAGAAAGAAAGAAAGAAAGAAAGAAAGACTTGCCATTTCCACGGCTAAACTAGTGCTAGGCTATAGAGTGTCATTTAAGGGTCTGTATGATTGAAAAAATAAGTACTCATTTTAATATAATACACAGACAAAACCTCAAAAGAAAGCAAACAGTTTATGATAATCAATCAATGACAGTACTGTAGTTTTGATTAGCACTTACTAAAAACTAACTCTGACACAACCCTAACCTTAACCACTTTTGAAAATGCAGTATATTTAAGAAAAGATGTGTCAGGTTTATATTACAGTTTTTCTGAATTGCTAAAACACATTACCTAAAATCTCATCTCTCTGTCTCAAAACACTAAACACAAACTCTAAAATTCAAGCTACACTCACAAAACCTTCGACTTGTCTTGCAAAACCAAACATTTGACCCAAAACTATTTTAACTTTACTCAAAATCAAGCACTACTGTCAAAAACCACACAAAACCAGCCAATGTGCAAACACAACTTAGCAACGATTACACACTACATAAATAAATACAAAACACTGCGGGATAGCGGGAAAATAATATTTATTTATTCATTCATTTATTCTTGTACTCACAATTTAACAAAAAAAGAACTGCAGCAAAAAAGTTATATATATATAAAAAAAATTATATATTTTTACAGCATATTCACATAATTTATTCTGCCTCAGCATCATGCCTCTTTGCTGGGTCAGGCCACAGGACTTCATCCACATCACATGCTATGGTCTCCCTTGCAAGGCAACAAGGGAAGAATCCTTTAGCATGCCGAATCCAGGCCTGGCAAGATTCCACTCCTATCTCACCACATGCTCCATTCATTACTTAAAGTAGATTTTCCTGTGTGTAAGGGTTTTGGTCGTATACTTCCATGCCGAGAAAAACTCCTCAATAGGGTTCAAAAAGGGAGAGTATGGTGGAAGAAACACATTCATAAAATGCTGCTCATTGTGAAACCAATTGCGTACTCTTGGACCACGGTGAAAGCTCACATTGTCCCAAATGATAACATTCATGGGATGCTCTGCCTGCTCGCGATCTCTCTGCTCAAGCAAAGCATCCCGTAGACCATCCAGGAATGTTACTAGAAGTTCGGTGTTGTATGGCCCAGCAGTAACATGACTGTGGAGAACCCCATAGCTGCTGATGGCAGCACAGATAGTTACATTTCCACCACACTGGCCAGGCAGTTCAATAATGGCACGTTGACCTATGACGCTGCAACCTCTTCTTCTCCTTTTTGCTAGATTGAATCCAGCTTCTTCCACGAAGATGTATTCATGAGGCCTAACCATTGAGTCAAGCTCAAAGATTCTCTGTACACAGTGAAAACAAACTACATTTAGTTCTGTAAATGACACAGTATGATGTATACATGTGCTGCATCCCAGATAATACAGTATACATTCTAGTACTGAGTTTATTGTAAATTTTACTTACTTGCACATATTGACATCGTTGCTCTTTCACTCTCTCACAGTTTCGCTCAAATGGTACCCGATAAACTTGTTTCATCCTTATCTTGTTGCATTGCAGGACACGGTCAATTGTTGACAGACTCACACTATTTATTCCCTCAAAATGTATGTTGTCTACTATAATCAGCTGCTGTATTTCACGCAGTCGAATTGCATTATTTTGACGGACCATATCCACATAAGTGTCTCCTGGTGTTGTTAGCACATGCATGTTCTTCCACCCTCATGTGGTCGTCTTTCAATTCTAAAAAATATACCATTTAGTTATAAGTATACTTGTGTGTATATATATATATATATATATATATACATATATATATATACATATATATATACACACACATCTATGTTTTCAGTAAATGTTTTGAAATACAGTACCATGGAGAAATTATTTTTCATTGTCCCCTTACTGAGACAAGTATACTTTTTACCTGTTTTTTTCTCTGAAGGTCCAGATTATAGTAGCCACTGAGAACCTGCTTAGGTTTGGTTGCACACATTGCCCTGCCTCCCTCATAGTCATTCCATGCACCAGAACATGATCTATGACAGTTGCTCGAATGTCATTTGAAATTACAGATCTTCTTCTTGGTCTTAGTCCTTGGCCACCACCTCTGACACGGACTCCTCTTCCTCTTCTATTGTATTGCTCCATTGTTGGATCCACTCATGCCATTTGCATTTCACTAGGCTTATATACTGTTTACTAATTGGGTTCACTGATTGGACACGTGTTTTCAATTTTGAGTGGTAGTGTGTAAATGATGAAAACAGTGTGTTAGTTGTGTTTAACTTCTGTAGCCTGTGTGCACCATTCTGGGTACAAGTGCACCACACTGCTAAATGTGTTTTGTGTTTGAGAATGTGTTTAGAGTTTTGGTAAATGGGAAATTCAGATTTGCAAATTATGTCCTAACCAGATGAATAGTGTTTAAGATTTTGACAACTGTGGGATTGATTTGATGAGAGTTTTGGTAGTTGACAGTTTAGTTTTTACAATGGGATTTAGTGTTTTAGCAATTCAGAAAAACTGTAATGACTCAAGTTTGTGTTAGTATGTATAAATATTACCTGCAATTTGACCTGACAAACCCATCAGGGTTTCGTTCTTTCTTTGAGCCCAGCATTTTTGGGATATGGTCTTACCCTTCAGCCTCAAGAGTTTGTTCTGGAGAAGAATGGATGCTTTTGAAAGAAGAGATTTCTGCATGCTTTGTTTGTTAGCTTTTCATAAAGTTTATGTTTGTGTACTTTATCTTTGTACACTCAGTGTATAGTGCTATAGTGTGTGTACAACAGGGTCATTTAAACTCTTGCAGTTATTGTCCATGACTATAAACCTCTATAACCTTTCTTTAGCTCAGTAGGTATCTGCTGGCCTGTATGTACAATACTGAAAGAGAATCCACAAATACAGCGTCAAAAAGCATTTAAGAGAACACCAGAAAAATAAAGATAACAAATGAAATCAATTAACTGTCAAATCCATTTTTTTCTGAACTTTAATATACTGTACAGCACAATTTAGTAAAACCCATACATCCATTATCCAACCCGCTATATCCTAACTACAGGGTCACGGGAGTCTGCTGGAGCCAATCCCAGCCAACACAGGGCGCAAGGCAGGAAACAAACCCCGGGCCGGGCGCCAGCTCACCGCAGGGCACACACACACACACACACCCACACACTAGGGACAATTTAGAATCACCAATGCACGTAACCTGCATGTCTTTGGACTGTGGGAGGAAACCGGAGTACCCGGAGAAAACTCACGCAAACACGGGGAGAACATGCAAACTCCACGCAGGGAGGACCCGGGAAGCAAACCCGGGTCTACTAACTGTGAGGCAGCAGCGCTACCCACTGCACCACTGTGCCGCCCCTTTTAGTAAAATGACATGCAGAATTTTCATGGCAATCACATTGACCACTGGTCTCCTCAATTTAAATAGTGATTCTGCTAGGCACTTATGCATATTTTAGATTTAAGGATTTTTATATGTTCTCTCTTGTACTTAAAATGCCAGGAGTTTATCACATCATGAAGACCTTTAAAAGACTTGCCCAGGACTATATGAGTCCTCTTGTGGTAGACCACTTGGTCTCACTGCAGTTTGTTTATCGGACAAAGAATGGAGTGGAGGATATACTTATCTATCTGCTGCATAAGGCTTATTCTCACCTGGACAAAGCTGGCAGCACTATGAGGATTATGTTTTTTTTTTATTTCACCAGTGCCCTCAATACCATTCAGCCATCCGTGATAAGGAGTAAACCCAGAGATATGTAGGTGGATGTGCCTATTTTGTCCTGGATAATGGACTATCTGTCAGGCAGATCACAGTTTGTGAGACTCAAGGACTGCGTCTCTGACATGATGTGAGCAACATTGGAGCACCACAAGGAACAGTCCTGTCTCCTTTTCTTTTCACTCCGTACACCTCAGACTATAAATATAACACCAGGTCATGTCACTTGCAGAAATTTTCAGATCATTCTGAACTTATGGGGTGTATTGATAATGGGGATGAGACAGAGTGTAGGAGTCAGGTGGAGAACTTTGTTTCATGGTGCAAAGAGTCTGCTGCAAATTGAATGGTTATATTGACTTTTGTCACACCAAAGAGTTTCTATGCCCAGTCACTATTTAGGGAGTTGGTGTAGAGGTGTTGCACTTTTACAAGTATTTGGGGGTTCACATTAATGACAGGTTGGACTGGTCTTGGGACACAGAGGAATTACATAAGAAAGGGCAGAGCTGGCTCTTTTTCCTTAGGAGACTGTGTTTGTTTATTGTGGGAAGTGACACCTTTTACGTCTTCTTTTACTCTTTGATTGCCAGTGTGATTTTCTACACTGTGGTGTGCTTGGCTGGTAACAACAATTCAAGGGAGGTACACTGAATCAACAAGCTAATTCAAAGGGCAAGCCCAGTTACAGGATGCATTTTGGACGCTCTAGAGGTCATAGTGAAAGTGAAAAATAAAGCAAAACTAAGTGCCATTATGAACAAATCTGCACATCCTCCACACTGACACACTAACATTGAGTACTTTCAGCCAACAAATTATTCAACAGAAGTGTGTCAAACGCTACTGCGGCTCCTTTATACCAACAGCAATATGTCTGCATTATGCCTCAATGTGACTGTAACTGCCAAGTCAGAGGTTTTCTTTTTTAATTTTCTTGCTTTATAGTCATTCTGGTGTGTGTTCAGACCAATATGTGTGTGCATATTTATTTATTTACTTACTTACTTGGGTTATCTACCTATTTATGTATGAATTTATTTAAAATAAAGTTCTCTCAGTCAATCTATCTGATGTAATCCCAGAATTAGAAATGTATATAACTGCTTGACAAAAAATATTCAAGGACATTTTTTGACAAACCTTTAGACCAGATGTAAACCTCATGCTTTGTAACACACTTGTTATTGTACCAATCTGTGACACCCTACTTAATGGGAAAGTTTTACTAAGAAAAAGTTGTACTCCAGGACTTCGCTCCCCTTCTGCTATCTTCCCATAAGCTTTGAACTGCAAATGCAGTATGTATGCCTCCATGACCTGACCTAAAAATGATAATAAAAGCTGAACAACTCTATAAAAAAGTAAAAGAAGCAGTAAATATCAGTCTTCTTAAAGCAAACCACAGTTCTCCCCACTTCAGTACACAGTGTAGGCATCTGATCATCCTTCTATTTTTGTCATACCGCCTATTATACGGTGTGATAAAATAAAATACAGTATGATACATTACTAAATCATGTGATACAATGCAGTGATTAAAGGTTAATTATAATATTTGTGGTACTTAAATCTACAAATTCTTTTTGTTCTACTTCACCAGATGCTATATGTGGTCTGAATGCAAAATTTGCCATTCAATAAGATATTTCATTGCTCATAATTACCATTATCACTTTGTGTTGGTTGGTTTGCCTACCCCTCAGCTTCAGGATTTGGGTTTAATTCAGGGCCTGTGTCTTATGGAGCTGGCAGATGTTGTTAGATTAAATGAAATGTTGGCTCAGTGTGTGTGTGTGTGTATGGGAAGTCAGTGTGCTCTATAACAAATCAGTATTACATCAATGGTCGTTGTTTGGACATGGTCACCATGCTGCTAGGATATAGTGTCGAACCTGTACCAGAATACACAGGCCCAGAAAACAAATTTACTGTATACACTTATGGGGTAAACAGAAATAAGTTAAAATTCATGGATTGCTAATTAGTATTTCTTCCTCATATCTAATTTACTTGCCTGGTTCTCTTAATCTACTGCTTTACGTGATTATCATTTGGTAGTACAGTGGTTAGTGCGGTTGTTCCCCATGTATAGTTGCCCTGCGGTGAACTGAATTGGACTTCCATTAACCTTGAATTAGATTAAGCAGATCTGAGAATGTTATGTTATGATCGTTTCAAATTGATTTTTCCTTGAGAAGAGAAAATCATTTGAAAATTGTCAAGTATGCACTTTCTCCTTCATATTTAATTGTAAAAAGATTCTACAGTGGTTGAACTGGAAAATAAAACGAAAAGGAAAAAAATAATAAATTGGAGAAATTTTAATAGATCTATTTAATGTTATAGCCATTTATTAAATATGCATTTACAGTATGTACTGTATGTATTTATCACTTTTTCTTTTTTAGACTTTCCGCCCTTCCTCCATGCTCATTGAAAGGTCTTCTGATTTTGGGCATACTTGGCAGGTGTACCGCTATTTTGCATATGACTGTGAATCATCCTTCCCAAGTATTTCTCATGGACCTATGAAGAAAGTGGATGATATCATCTGTGACTCACGCTATTCGGACATTGAACCATCTACAGAAGGAGAGGTCTGTTAGATTGCAAGATCTGGCAAACTATATTTTTAGAATTATAACTTATCACTATGCACATACAATAGTACTAAATGATGTGCTTTCTGAAAATAATGGTTCTATAGTGAGTTGCTCAAGTGTCTTGAAGGCAAAAAATGCTAATAAAATAACATGCTATGAATACAAAAAATGAACTGATCTTTCTTTCTAAATGGCTGCATTTTTTAAGTGCTTGTTCTGACTTTTCACATCATTGGGCATTTTTAATAGTCTACAATATTGTTACTTTATCTCCAGGTCATCTATCGAGTGCTTGATCCCGCATTTAGAATTGAAGATCCCTATAGTCCCAGAATTCAGAGTAAGTTTATTTGCCTCTTTTTGTTTTTTTGATAAATTTATTTGCTAATCATATGTATTGGTTTTCAGGGACATTTTTATGTCTTCTCAAAAGAGGTGCAATTAAAGAACTCATTTTGAAATGTTACAGAGTTTAAACCAAAGATATTAATGTAATATCTGTGATAATCTGGAAGGCACAATAATGCAATGATTAGCATTACTATGTCACACCTGAAGGGAACAGGGCTTAAATCCTACTGTCTTTCTGTCAGCATCATGTTGTTGATTAATTGATAGTGTTTTCTTTTGTTCTAATGTATTATACATTTTTGTTTGCATATTTTATTGTTATTACAGTGACGTCATACACATCAGTATTATGTGTAATTGTTTTCTTATGAGTGCTTCAATTTTGTTTGTTTGAGTATTGCCATTTTAGACTTGTTGTTCACTATGATGCTAGACTGTTCCTAGGCATGTAATGCACATATCATGTGACCCATCACATCACAGTGGCTATGATATAAAACATGGCAGAAACCATTTCATGTTATTTGAATTTTCCTTGCTAAAAGAATACTCTTCCAACAGACTAACACTTGAGCAATTATCACAATACATTTAGGGAAAATTCTGGTTTGACTTTTTATTATGACTTTGGTTTTGTAATAAAAAGATATTTAAATCATTTGTGAACGATTTAATAAATCTCAGTGAAACAACTTAGCATTCAATTGTTTTGTTTTACCTTAAAGAAAGACCTGCTTTGTTGTCAGCCACTTGCTTAAAATAAAATAGTTCCACAGGACAATCTATACATCCTAGCTGAACATCACATCACATCATGTTGAGCTTGCCCATTATCTACAGTATACACACATAAATATACATTGCATTCGTAGTCTGAGTCTCGACGACCTGAATTGTGTGGGTGGTTACCTACCAAGCAACTCTTGTGGTTGGTCTGCCATTCGGCAAACATCCTCCACGGTGTTAAAAAATTCAGACTACGAATGCAATGAATATAATTACTCCAGACCTACAGGCTGTCAAATAAACAAACCACATGCCGTGGCACAGCGTAAAGGAGCTTCGTCTCTGACGCTGATGTCAGAGAGGGGAGCAGTAGAGTGTGTAAGCCTGATGAGCCCAAATGAAGGTGAAACACATGTCGCGTACTCTTTGCATTATTTGACAGTAAACTATGCAACACACATATATATATAAGCATTTTATATATATATATATATATATATATATATAGAGAGAGAGAGAGAGGGACCTGTATGTGGTGTAGTAGCACCCCAAACACTGAGATACAACTGATTTACTTAGTCATGGGTTCAAATACAGAGTATTTTTATTGTTCAAAATACCTTTTAACAGATCTTCTGTTACCCAGAGCAATCACAGTCCCAGTGGCAATTCCTTTTTCCTTTATCCTTTCTCCTCCTCCACTCTCCTACAGCGAGAATTGTCCACCAAATCCCTACTCTGAATCTCTCTGTGAGGTGAAAAAGCTGTTTTTCAAACTGAACATGGAAACACTTCCAAGTCAGGCGGGTACCTCTCAGCAAGGGGAGAGACTGCCTCTAGCAGCTCCCCTTAGCAGCATGCAAGGTCCCCAAAAGGGCTGCCTACCAAACCCATGCTGTCCTGTGGGAGTCCAAACTGGACCCATACTAGAAGAGCACTACCACCTCTGGTACTGGGGGAATAACCCTTCCTGTTTGGTAGACTCCCCCAGTCTATCTGCTATTTTACCTTCCCGACCATGCTACACATCCACCTGCATTGTCCTTCCATAGAGGCTGAATAAGGAATCATCCGTCACCCTCCATCCTGGTTGGGACATACAGTGCATCCACTACCTGTTTTCTTAAAAGCAATTTTTTTTCAAGATTAGGTTACATGTAATGCAAATCTTGTTGTTCTTGATGTTCTAAGAAACATATGTCTAATTCTGTTTATTGCATTTTAATTACTTACCTTTGTCATTTTTTTTAAAGACATGTTAAAAATCACAAACTTGAGGATTGTGTTCACGAAGCTGCATACCCTGGGTGATAACTTACTGGACTCCAGGATGGAAATTAAGGAAAAGTACTATTATGCAATCTATGACATGGTTGTTCGAGGTAACTGCTTCTGCTATGGACACGCCAGTGAATGCGCTCCTATTGATGGAAATGAAGTTCTTGTGGAAGGAATGGTAAGTCAACAGTAAGGACATTTGAAGCCTCAGGCAAAGTTTATACTAATGTCTCCAGTCTGGATTAAGAGGAACACTGGTGTCTGGAATTCTCAAGTCAACCAATCTCTTAATTACTGGGTGACTCCTACTTTTAATTGATCTTCTCGCTTGAGTGGACTTTTTGTTGTCCAAACTATGCACTCTCCTTGACAGATCAAACTTAAATTATAGTGTGAAATTCAACAAAGCGTAGCATTGTTGTTGTGACCTTGAGTGGATTCGCTCCTTAACTTGCTTATTAACATTTTACGCTTGTTTCTTTTTAAAGGCAGGCAATTTCACAAACAACAAACTCTTCTGTGAGCAGCCATGAATGAGCTATTCGTTTACAGGAAACATTATTAGGTGCACCCAAGTTTGACCACTGTGATAGTTATACAGAAAGAAAGCACTTGCCAAGCTCTTCAAGGAGAAAGGCCACTGCTTTGCAAAATGAAATTCTTATTCACTACATTAAAAACTAAGATTGCAGCATTATTTTAAATTATGCAATTATCAAAAAAATTAAATGTCATCCAAAGAAAGGGGCTATTTGTTGTTTCTGGTAGAAGCCAAGAAAACCAATAGCTGTTGTTTCTAGCAAATAAGCACCAATAAAACAATCAGAGCAACTGGCCTGGGTTGAGCTGTTATGAACATTTACAAAAATTGAAAGTTATGCACCCTCCCACTTGAATTTGGACTGCAGTCTCATAGTTTATAATAATAATAATAAAAATAATTTACAGTATGCTTTCAAGAGGCAGATACAGCAGGTAAACAGTAGTCAGAAGTCATGTGTTCTACTGTGTTAAAACTGTTACTGCAGCCTAGGAAGTCACCATGCCAGTTTATACAGAAGATACTAATTTATGCTTGTAGACATCAGACTTTCACTAATTAAAGTGAAAAAAACATTATGGGATAACCCTTATCTAATTCATATCCTATAGGTACGTGAAAATATCAAAAATGTAGTACGTACAGGATACGTACGAGATGAGGGTTATCCCATAATTTTTTTTTCATTGCGCGATTCAGAGCTTCCGTAGTTGTTGAACTGGCACCTGGCCCAAAATAATTCAATGCGCTTCATACGAACAACAAATGTAAAAGCTTATTTCACACAAATGCTTATAGTGTGCTCATTTTAGAGACTGCAGATCTTGCACTTGCGCCATGAAAATGAGCTCCCAGTGCAGTGGTTAGAAATCAACTGAACTCTGCAGCTGCCATGATGGAAGATGATATGCTGATATGGATGGTGAGAATCCATTTTAAGCTCTGGATGGTACAGGGTCTCATAATTCTTATATTTTTGTTCATTCAGTTTCTTTAGTAACTAGTGTTTTGGTGAACGCTGGTGTTTCACCCAAAGTGTCGTGGCATGTCACGTTTGACACGCATGTCATAGGTTCGCCATCACTGAGCTAGGGGAAGGTTTGCTAAAAAGGAAAGAAAGGGGTACAGCAGAGGTGTTAGAGAGACCTTTCTGTGCAAATTTGTGAAGTGTTTCTAATTGTTCCTGCCAGTGTAACTAACCAATTCTGACAAACCAAGGACCCCAGCTGGTGGCAGATTGAACTGGTTGTTAAGAAATACTGTTTAGTCAACCTGTTTAACCTTTTTTGGGACCTTAAAATATACAAAGATACAGGTGTGTTAAAGATTATACCATTTATCTATATGCTGATTGGGACAAATGTACCTAACCTATTTAAGATCATTGCTTTGTGACAGTCTCCCGTCTTGACATGACAAACTAACTTGTGCACATGACAGGCTTCCTCAGGCTTGTTGTATTAAAGGATAGGCATCATCAATGATGCAAGTGTTCTGCATTCAAGGAGTGGTTACAACTGTGGCTCAAGACGTCCTTCTAAGGTTACAGTTTGTTCTAGAAAGTACTCCAGTCCTTTTAGTGAGCTGTCTGTTTAGTTTATTGGGTTGTAAACTGCAGCTGTCAAAAATAAAATTATTTTGCTATTTTGTTTGCCAATGATGTTACATTTCTATTATTTGTACATCACACATTGTAAGGCTGTATAGGCACATGTGTGGAATGTTTGTGTGTGTTTGTGTGATGTCATATTGTCATCTTGAAATGAAACAAAAACAGAATTGTTTTCTTTATCAAGTTTTTCATTTAATTTGCCAGAGGAAAAACCTGTTGTTAATCTTTTTTTAAGTGGTCTGACGTTTTGGTTGCTTGCTCAATGTGAGCAGCCAGAATGTCACACGTCACATGGCACTTAATGCCTAGCAACCATGCAGAATTACAGCGACAAGACACACAAAATTGTGGAGCCCATAGGAAACAAGTACAAAATCACAATTTGTTGATGTCATCACAGTAACAATAAAAAATACACTGAGAATAAAAATTAATAATTAAAATAATGCTCAGGAAACAAAACAGAATCAAGCAGACTGGATTGTATTGTGTTCTAGTAAATGCAAGTTGATGTTATGTAAGATCAAACATAATGTCAAGTATCACATAACATGTGTACTATGTGCTGAGCAATATGAAGCATCAGAGTGACCAAACCTACTAAAGTGGTTGAGTGCATGAAAAAAGTGCACAAAAAGGGGACACTCATGGAATTGCTGTCATACTGTAACAATAAAAATGTAAACAAAAGGCTTTGACAAAAACTAAGTACTGTACTGTATTAAAAAGTGTAGTCCTGACCATATACACTAGACCCATTATACGTTATCATGCTGTGTATTATAAGTGTATTTTTGCACATGTATGGCATGTACGCATCTGATGCCATTGTGGCCATCTTTAAAATATTAAGATGCGGATTATTTAGTACATTGAAAAAACACTCACCAGCACAAGAAGGCTAGCTTCTTAAATAATTAATTTTGTTCTCAGGTTTTCTCTGATTTTGAACTTTTGTCTACTGAAAGATTTAAGCTTTCTGCTCGCTTCTTTTCATTCTGGTCACTTTGATGAACAGTTATCTGAATGGTGAGGTAGGATCTGAAGGAGGAATATTATGATTTAGCCTTCCTTAAAATAAAGATTTATACACCAGGTTATTCAACCAAATCCACTTACAGTACTGCAAATGTTCCTTGCAGTTAATGCTACTTCATTTCCTGATGGTGTGTACCTGCAATCAAGGGGCAGGGTTTCTGCCCTACAGGAAGTGATTCAGTCACATCCTGATTGAAGGATTGCACTGATAAAAATGTTATGCTTTAACTGTCTTTAACATTTATTAAAATATTTCTATGTTTAGTTTAATGACATGACAAAACAGCAATAACATTTCCTTGCTTTAGTTGGGCTTTAGCTCACTGTAATTCCAGTATATTTTGTTTTTGAATAATTCTGTGAGTACCTGCTTGCTGGCAGTGCTTCATGCTTTCCAGTATTATATCTTGATTTAATTTCACTATGCTTTAATAATTAATATCTACACTGCAGTTACACAGTACATACCCAGATACTAAGGACAGAAACACTGAAGCACGAGTAATGACCAATACTTAATAATGCTTAATTGACTGGAAATTTCCACTCTTTGTGTTTCCTTTTTAGAACTTTAGGTAGCTGAAGCCTATCACAGCAGCAATGGTCCAAGTTGGCATAGGATTCAAGCTGTATCGGATGTCAGACCAGTACAGGGCACATAAATGGACAAAAAACAATGCTATTTAAAATTAAAAGTTGACCTAGTAAAGAATTATTACTTTGGGATCCTGAAGGAAAGCACAGGGAGCATAGGGAGATTGTCCAAAGTCCACAAGGAAGACATACAAACAGTGTTTAGATACACTTACTGTATATGTGTATACATTTTTCAAACTTAAATATACAAAAAACTGCAATTAACTATAACAAAGTTTAATAAATTACAAACACAGTGAAAATAAGACTGATCTGGCACATACTGAATACTAATGTGTCCATATATTCACAAAAAAAACATCTTATTCTATGTTTTTTATCAAGCCTAAATATGTTTGGTTTAAGTAAATAGTGCAAGCATACTCAGTGGTCACAAACACATAACTGCTTTCCTCTGATTTTATAAAACATGGTCGATATGTGTTGCCTCAATGACAAATACTATAAAGAACTCAAACCCCTTTTGCTTTTAGTCACATTTCTTGGATCATTCATCTTCTTGCATATATCATGTAGTGTAAGCAGCTGGACAACAGCTGTGTACATAAATGTTTGCATTGTGTGTATATACAGAATTTTAAAATTTTATTTAACATATGCAGAATTTTAACAAGCATTTAATGTCTTAGATTTTTGAGCCAGGCTGGATTGGGGTGTTGGCATTTGGTCCATCTGATTTTTGTTAAATGACTAAACATTTAATTGAATCCAGCTGAAACGATTCAAGCTATTTCCTGTCTTTCGAGAGTATAAATGTTTGCTTCAAGTTCAAACTCTGTGAGTAACTAGCTTAAACCTTGGCAGCTGCAGTGGCTCTCTATCCCACTGACACACTGAAACAGACCCATGAAATATTGAAGCAAGCATTTTCCCACACATTTATTATCCTTGTGAGCGGAATGGTTAAGCCTAAAAAAATAAAGTCATTTATCCCATGTTTATGTCTTGTAACTTAAATATTACATACTCCATCCACCTATTTTTTGAAACTGTTTTATCAATTGTCCTATCCTGGAAGCTTCAGATGCAAGACAGGGAAGTAGCTAAAATAAAATGATGTAATAAAATGGAAGGATACAGGAAAATTAAGACAGGATACAAATAATAAGGAAAAATAATAAACTTGTAACCCTTGGGCCTTTAGTATACAAGGGTATTATCCTGTCTACCTGGTAGAGTGATTGACCCACTTCAGGTATCTCGTACTTCTCTAACCCTGCTTGTTCCTTGGGTTATCCAGTAACATCTAATATCCCAGGTGTACCTGAAATTGCCCAGACACTTAGCCATCATAATGGCACGCAGGAAGCTATGTCCTAGGTAAGTATCCCTACTGCCACCTAATGGCATATGAGATTCTAGGCATACTTCCCATCTTCCTAATGTATTGTGAAGTTACACTGGTGCCCCACAAGTTATTATCTCTGGGATCATATTCCCAATATGAGCGTGTTGTGCAGTATATTGGTGATCATATACAGTATTATCACTGGTAAAGACATGGTGTTCTGGGCAACTTATGGCCCAACCCCTGTCCTATGCTATGGCCCTGTTATTCCATTCTAGCATGTTGCTGGCTTATATGTTATTTATATTAGTTTCTTTTTAACTAGTGTAATTAGATTTACTATTTTTTATGATACTATAGGTATATTATTCTTTCAGTTTCCTTGAATTTTTGTAATATAGTGAAGAGCCAACTTATAATATACTTTAATTAGCATGATTTGAAATTTAACTGGATGTGTATCATACTTTTAGGTGCATGGTCATTGCATGTGCAGGCACCACACCAAAGGTTTAAACTGTGAATTTTGTGACGACTTCTATCATGATCTTCCCTGGAGGCCAGCTGAGGGACGGAATAGTAATGCGTGCAAAAGTAAGCTTACTTAAGTCAGAGAACATAAAGAAGGTTTTAACATGAGAAGAAAAAAACTGTACAAGTGTAATATTTTCTCTGTTTGTGCCCTTAATCCAGAGTGTAACTGCAATGAACATTCAAACAGATGCCACTTTGATATGGCTGTGTATATGTCAACTGGGAATGTCAGTGGGGGTGTATGTGATGATTGCCAGCACAACACCATGGGCCATAACTGTGAACAATGCAAACCATTCTTTTTCCGGCATACAGAGAGAAATCTCCGTGACCCCAGCATCTGTGAGCGTAAGTTCATCCTGTTATCACTTTAAATATAAGATATGAGACAATGAATTGACGTTTATATTAGCCCCTTAATTATTGTCAAACTGTACTGATGACTTTCAGAAACTGTCACAATGGATACCACCTGCACCTTTAAGTGTTATCTTAAAGAACAGAGGGGATTCCAAGGTCCTTTTATTAGCTAACGAAGGCTAATAATTCAATTAAAATCTATCTATCCAAGTAGTCTAGACTCATAGTTAAGGCGGCTGATTTGAAACAGTAAGTAGCTGAATTTCTCCTTCTTCTTCTTCTGGCTGCTTCCGTTAGGGTTTGACACAGAGGATCATCTTCTTCCATATCTTTCTGTCCTCTGAATCTTGTTCTGTTACACCCAGCACCTGCATGTCCTCTCTCACCACATCCATAAACCTTCTATTAGGTCTTCCTCTTTTCCTTTTCCCTGACAGCTCTATCCTTAGCATCCTTCTCCCAATATACTCAGCATCTCTCCTCTGCACATGTCCAAACCAACGCAATCTTGCCTTTCTGACTTTGTCTCCCAACTGTCCAACTTGAGCTGACCCTCTAATGTACTCATTTCTAATCCTATCCATCCTTGTCACACCCAATGCAAATCTTAGCATCTTTAACTCTGCTACCTCAGCTCTGTCTCCTGGTTTCTGGTCAGTTCCACCGTCTCCAACCCATATAACATAGCTGGTCTCACTACTGTCCTGTAGATCTTCCCTTTCACTCTTGTTGATATCCGTCTGTCACAAATCACTCCTGACACTCTTCTCCACCCATTCCACCCTGCCTGCACTCTCTTTTTCACCTCTCTTCCACAATCCCCATTACTCTGTACTGTTGATCCCAAATATTTAAACTCATCCACCTTCGCCAACTCTACTCCTTGCATCCTCACCATTCCAGTGACCTCCCTCTCATTTACACACATGTATTCTGTCTTGTTCCTACTGACCTTCATTTCTTTCCTCTCTAGAGTATATCTCCACTTCTCCAGGGTCTCCTCAACCTGCTCCCTACTATCGGTACAGAGCACAATGTCATCAGCAAACATCATAGTTCATGGGGACTCCTGTCTAATCTCGTCTGTCAATCTATCACCATTGCAAATAAGAAAGGGCTCAGAGCCGATTCCTGTTGTAATCCCACCTCCACCTTGAATGCATCCGTCACTCCTACCGTAGACCTCACCATGGTCACACTTCCCTCGTACATATCCTGTACAACTCTTACATACTTCTCTGCCACTCCTGACTTCCTCATACAATACCACATCTCCTCTCGAGGCACCCTGTCATATGCTTTCTCCAGGTCCACAAAGACGCAATGCAACTCCTTCTGGCCTTCTCTATACTTCTTCATCAATACCCTCAGAGCAAACATCGCATCTGTGCTGGTCTTTCTTGGCATGAAACCATATTGTTGCTCACTAATCATCACCTCACTTCTTAACCTGGCTTACACTACTCTTTCCCATAACTTCATGCTGTGGCTCATCAATTTAATCCCCCTTGTAGTTACTACAGTTCTGCACATCCCCCTTATTGTTAAAAATCGGCACCAGTACAGTTCTTCTCGACTCCTCAGGCATCCTCCCACTTTCCAAGATTCCATTAAAACAATCGGGTTAAAAAATCCACTGCCATCTCTCCTAAACACCTCTATGCTTCCACAGGTACGTCATCTGGACCAGCGGCTTTTCAATTCTTCATCCTCTTCATAGCTGTCCTTATTTCCTCCTTGCTAATCCGTTGCACTTCCTGATTCATTATCTTCACATTATCCAACCTCTTCTCTCTCTCGTTCTCTTCATTCATCAGCCTCTCAAAGTACTCTTTCCATTTGCTCAACACACTCTCCTCGCTTTTGAGTACGTTTCCATCTTTATCCTTTATTACCCTAACCTGTTGCACATCTTTCCCAGCTCGGTCCCTCTGTCTAGCCAATCGGTACAGGTCCTTTTCTCCCTCCTTAGTGTCCAACCTCTCATACAACTCATCATATGCCTTTTCTTTAGCCTTCGCCACCCCTCTCTTCACCTTGAGCCTTATCTCCTTGTACTCTTTCTGCATCTCTCTGACTATCCCACTTCTTCTAGCCATCCTCTTCCTCTGTATACTGTCCTGTACTTTCCCATTCCACCACCAGGTTTCCTTTTCCTCCTTCCTCTGTCCAGATATCACGCCAAGCACCCGTCTTGCTATCACCCTTACAACATCTGCTGTAGTTTCCCAACTGTCTGGTAACTTTTTACTACCACCCAGTGTATGTCTCACCTTCTCCCTAAACTCAACCTTGTAGTCTTCCTTTTTCAACTTCCACCATTTGATCCTTGGCTCTGCCCTCAATCTCTTCCTCTTCTTGATCTTCAACGCCATCCTACAGACCACCATCCTATGCTGCTTAACTACACTTTCCCCTGCCACCACTTTGCAGTCTTCAATCTCCTTCAGATTTACTCTTCTGCATAGTATGTAATCTACCTGTATGCATCTTCCTCCACTCTTGTACGTAACCCTATGTTCCTCCCTCTTCTTAAAATACATATTCACCGCAGCCATGTCCATCCTTTTGGTAAAATCCACTATCCCTGACCTTCTTCATTCCTCTCCTTGACACCATACCCACCCATCACCTCCTCGTCTCCTCTGTTCCCTTCACCAACATGTCCACTGAAATCCGCACCAATCACCTTTCTGTCCCTTGGGTACACTGTTCATCACTTCATCAAACTCACTCCAAAAATCTTCTTTCTCACCCATTGCACACCCAACTTGCGGGGCATATGTGCTAACAACATTCATCATCACACCTCCAATTTCCAGCTTCATAATCATTACTCTGTCTGACACTCTTTTCACCTCCAAAACAATCTTGACATACTGTTCCTTCAGAATCCATTTCTCCTCCTATCCACACCATGATAGAACAATTTGAATTCACCTCCGATCCACCTGGCCTTACTCCCCTTACATTTAGTCTCTTGCACACACAATATATCAACCTTCCTTCTCTCCATCATATCTGCTTACTCTCTCCCCATACCAGTCATACTGCCAACATTCAAAGTTCCTACCCTCAGTTCCACTTTCTTTACTTTGCTCCTCTCATCCTGCCTCCGGACACATCTCCCCCCTCTTCTTCTCCTTCTTCTTCGGCCAACAGTAACCCAATTTCCGCCAGCACCCTGTTGGCTAACAGTACTGGTGGCGGTCGTTGTTAATCCGGGGCTCGAACGATCCAGTATGGAAATTTGTACTGTTGTCCGCATATTTATTTTGCAAAATTTTACACTGGATGCCCATCCTGACGTAACCCTCTCCATTTATCCGGGACCGGCACGAAGAAACTCACTGGTTTGTACATCCCCTGTGGCTGGGTTAGCTGAATTTCTCATTATGTGACGCTTAACAAGTTAATTAACCTCTAGTGATTAGGTTATGTATCTGGTGAGTGTGTTCTATAACTTTAAAAAGATAGGCCCCAGCAACTCGTATTAGTAGTTTGAGTATATCATATTTATGCATGTCTCAAGCAAGCAGTTGCTCATTGGAGTCTCTGTCTCATTTCTTTGCAGCGTGTGACTGTGACCCTCTTGGCTCTCTGAATGGTGGAATTTGTGATCGTCACACTGATTTCACAGCTGGCCTTATTGCTGGACAGTGCCGTTGTAAACCAAATGTTGAGGGGGAGCGTTGTGACAGGTGTAAAGAGGGTTACTATGACTTGAGTGATGACCCATTAGGATGTCAACGTAAGTTAATATTCTTTTTTTTTCAGCAATATGCTTTTGAATTAAAATTATGTGAACATCATGTATGTTGACATTATTTTTTCCCTACAACATGTTATAGAAATGGATAGCTACTTTGTATTAATAATTATATCTGTGTGTCCACCCATTTTTTGATCACACTTTCTTAACAACAGCATTGCAGGTAACCCATGTAAGTAGCATCAAACACCAGATAGGAACCAGAGCTGAATTAAATCCTTGAAAATCACATTAGATTCACACAAAAAGTCACTTATACTGGATCAATATAGGGTATGTTGTTTTTATGTAACCGTTTTTATGTGTATGTTTAAGTGTATATTAAATTTCTTGAAACGATGAAAAAAAAATGCGCAAATTCAGAGTTGCCAGTTATGCAGGCATACATAAGTAGGTTACCTGAATTAAAAACTCATTGCACTATGTACACAATGTTCTACTTCACTTTATGCTAGGGGATTGTGCAAAATTAACATAAAAGTGTCAATGCTAGGCAATATGCCTTCCATAATATTTTGTAACATGTATACCTGTTTTGGTATTTGAATTGGTTTGTGTATAGTTTATACTGTATATAGAATGCACTGTAAATAATATTTGTGTGTGTCTATGTGATGTGTGTAACATAATTCAGTTCAGGGTCATTGGGGCTAGAGTCCATTTCAGCAATATTTGGTAAGAAAATCATGTAGCGCACCAGTCCACTGCAAGGCCAGCTCATGCACAAAAGATTAATTTGGATTTGCCAGTTGACCAAACCAACATGTTTTTTAGGATGTGAGAGAAAAAACAAAGTAGTGAGAGAAGAGTAAATATTTGTGTGCAAATTCCACATCGATAACAACTATGCACAGGATTAAAACTGCATGGATTATACATCTATGTTAAATACTCTCTCAGCATGCCAACCAGCTGGTTTGAACATGCTGGGTAAGTATGTACAGATGGAAAATAAAATCAAAATGGATAAAATAAATTGGATGGAATAAAACAAAGGACTAAAATGGAAGTGAATAAAAATTTTTTTTATCACCTTTGTATGTTAATGAAAGGTTAAGTGTGAAAATCAAATTGTGTGCATGTTTATCAGGTTTGGAATCTATTAAGAATATTTGCATTTTCATGTGAGTTATGACAGTTGAAAGCGTCATATATTAAAACCAGTATTAATGAACCAATATGTACTGTACATATAAACTAATCCATATATTTAATATTCTAATTATTCTAGCTAACCCCAAGGTTTTGCCCTTCCTGCTTTGTCTGCACCCAATATATAATTGTTTAATTACAGTTACTTGGATCTTTAAGTTTTAAGTATTTGAGTTATCATTCAAAATTATCAGATCATATGAGCTAAATGAATTTGTGTTGCCTGTCAACAGTTTTTGTCATATTCATTCAGAACTAACACTTGATCAGTATTTTAGCAGTTAAGAAAGGACACTTGCTAACATGCAGGCAACATTTTTTTGAAAATACTTGTAGCTGGGAATGGGCATCACTAACTTTTCTACTGTTTTCAGTATTAAAGAGTCCTGAGTTTGCATGCACAAAAAGGAAATTCCACGCAAAATTTCCAAACATCTGTGAATGTGTACGTAACATTTCAACCAAGCATAACAACATATAGTCAGCCTGCATCTTCTAAAAATAAGAAATAAGGGAAGGCTAATTCCATATTTGACAAAATAAAAATGTTTGAAATAAGACACGTTGGTTGTTCTGCCTTGACCAGGCATAACATATATACTTTGCAAACAACATGTCAACTTTGTAAACTTTTTCATTATATGGCAGCATGTGGCATACTATGATTTTACTTACTGAAAGCAAAAAATGACAGCCAATAGTATGTGGCCTGACAGAGCTGACGCTGTGCAAAGGGTTAACAGCTGCAGCGAGTTCAGCAGCAATCTCTGGCCTTGTTATTCTTTTTTCCATTTTGTCATGGTACATAAAACACAATATATCAGACAGACAAGCTCCTCTTCTGTTTGTGAGATCCAAAGACCCCCACGTTCCTTATTCCTTGTCAATGCCTTCAATGCATTGTACTTTTGGATGAGCATTCATTAGTTGCCAGATGTCATGCACACAGAGCCCACCCCTATGACTAAAGACAAAAGCAAACGTGTTTGATATAACAGAGCTAATCATAGGCTAGTTTGACGGAGTCACTGGCTATGTTACATTGAGAGCCACCGACTACCTCCGACTTGCTAAGATTATGTAAATGAAGGCTACAACTGAAAATTGGTGAAAAAGTTGTCTAATGTGACATAGACTTTAGCTATAATCCTCACTGTCCTATTTTGTTTAAGAAGCCATCTGCCATTTAACAAGTCACAGATAGGCTCACTAGTAAAGCGGTAAGCTTTTTTGATACTTCTGAATGAAAGTGTCCATGTGGGGCATGTAATACTGCTATCTGTGTTTCAACATGTGAAAAGAAACCTGATTTACTGTAAATAATTTACCAATCCTGTGTAGCTAGTGTTATGTCTCAAGGCATTAAAGTAGTTCATGTTACTATTGCCTTGAATGATTTCTGAATTAATTATAATAATGTCTCTAAATAACTGATTCATAGCTTTCTATAGAGCATAGTGTGGCCCAGGCCTGTGTTTATTACTGTCTCAGATATTTTAACATGTTTTTATTATATATTTTTATTAAGCAGAAAAATAATATGCTAATTTTTAACAACTAATAATAAATGATTAGCACTACTGCAGTCTCAGTGTTCTAGATACTTAGTCCTAGATCCAAATCCCAGTCCCAGTCAGCATATATTAACTTTAAACATTCTCATTGTGTTTACTTCAGGTACTTCTGTTTTTCTCAACTATCCCAAAAATATAAGTCTCAGACACTGAATTTATCCAGTATGAATGGCTGTGTGTATGTGAATGTGCCTTATAACTAATGTTGCTGGGTCTTCCCCAATGAACCTGACTTAGATTAGCACAAATCCAAAAGCAGATAGATAGGAATAGAATGCAGAAAATAGTCATCTGGATGGATAAGTCATATAAAAACAGTTCTTATATTGGTAGTTTCTTTACCATATTTTTGGGCCTTTTTTCAGCTTGTACTTGTAATCTCCTGGGAACTCACCCTGGAGGAAGCCCTTGCAGCGCAGACACCGGAGACTGTTATTGTAAAAGTCATGTGATGGGGAAGAATTGTGATCAGTGTGTAGTGAGTAAACTTTTAAGACTAACAGTAAATGTTACAGCTTGGTGGAAGATGAAAACTACTTTCAGTGTGAGCCTTAAAACTGCACATATGGATATACTGTTTTTGTAAACACACTTTAAATGTTCATTTAACATTGGTGATTTTGGTTTGAATGTGTTTTGCTTTTTTGTGTAAATATGCATTACATTTTATTTGATCTAGATTTTAAAATGAACAGATTGATGGGCTTCCAAATAAAAAAAACAGCCTCATGTAGTAAAAGTTATCTCCAGCTTCCATTCTACTGGAGTGTATCTGCATTCATTCAATTGTATTTTGCTCCCAAAGTTAATGATGTGTGCTCCGCATGCTTGAAAACATGGGTTACCTTTTCATTTTTATGTGAATACTAATTGCCTATTACTTAACAGCCTGAACACTGGGGACTAAGCAATGATCTGGAAGGATGCAGACCTTGTGATTGTGACTTGGGTGGTGCCTTCAATAATGAGTAAGGTCAAGTTAATTTTACAGTACAGTATAATGCAAGTATAAGATTTTATAGCAGGGCATGATTATTTTTTGAGTATTTGTGCATTTCTTTGCTAAAATGTCTTTATAAAGTGAGCAATCAGAAGAGTAATTATATTCCAGCATTTTTTATAATAAGTGTTTCTGATCTGAGCTATAATACTTCTCCCGTAATTTACATTTACATTTACAACATTTAGCAGACGCTCTTATCCAGAGCGACTTACAACAGTGCTTAGTAGTCTAAGTAGTCTTAGTAATCATGGCAAACAATTCAAGTTTGTGCTGTTAGGTTAAGTGACCTTTCTGGATGTGCACTTTATGACCAACTGTGTTAGTCTGAGGCAAAATTATTTTCTTGGAAGGCTGGAGTCCTTCTTCCCTGTGATTATGAATGGGACAAGCTCTTTCGGGGGACATATGGCTGTACATTTGCTTGCAGTGCTGTCTCAAAGATTCAGTATCCCGGGTTTAAATCCATTAAATGGTTGTTTGTCATGGTACCAGGTGTACATTCTCCTCATGTCTGCATTGAGTTTCCTGTGGTTTTCCGGATTTCCTACAACATTCTCAAAGAAATGTTTATTTGTTTGTTTGAACATTCAGAATCAGCCAAGCATATGTGTTTGTGTGAGTGGGCCCTATCATAGATTGGCACTCAATACAAGGTTCAGTCCCAGTGTTTGCTTTGATTGTGGATCCATTCTTTTGATTTTGATCAGTTGTAGTTAAGTTACTGCATTGTTTTTCTCCAGCTGGCTCCTGGCCCGCAATCCAAAGATAAAAACCTTTCAGAAGTTTTCTCACAACATCGAGGCTCCTGTACATCGCTGTAAGCCCTTGCATGGTCAAAATGAAGCTTTGAGTCTATTATGTACATGCATTTTTCTGTATACTGTACTCCTGGTGACATTTGCTATTGCAAACACTCAAACAGGATTCTGGTTAGAATAATGCTAGACAAGAGCCCACATACCTCTTCAACACTTGAAGCTTATATAAAATTATGTATAAACACATGCTGAGCTACAAATTAGCTAGCTCTGCTAGTACATTAGAAAACATTATCAAAAGAATATTATTTTATCAAATCAATGGTATACTGTATCTTGCAATGCATTTAAATAATGTATTATACTTTCCAATATGATATACAGCAACTAAGGGATGCACAGGCACCCAGGATGGCTCAGCTCAGGTAACTTGTTATCTGTCCTTATCCCAGAACCAGAAATAGTGTAGCATGTTATACATTCATTCCCAGGGATGGCGTGGTTGACTCTATCTTTACTACGTCTGTCAGGTTACCTCTTGGGGCCTGCAAGTTTTTTAAGTGCTCCTGTGTCAGTTACGCCACTTCAGGCTTTATGCAAAGCAACAAAGCCAGACAGCTTTGCTCATTTCAACTGCACTACACCCTCACAATCCTGAATTGGATTATGCTAGTTGGAGAATGTTCTGTTCTGTTCAAATAAATACATATTGTAGTTCATTTTTAGCGCAACAAATTGGTTAGCTTCATATCCTTTGATATAGGTTCTGCACATCATCACATTTTGCTTCTTTGAGAAAATCTGAATTCTAGGCTGCAACATCAGGAGGATCAGATATTTAGATTTATAGATTGCTTACTTTAAAAGTGGGAAGGAATAGTTAATGGAAAAAGATTTTTATTCTTTGAAGCAAAGCGCAAACGGGGACTAAGTAAAACTACTACTACTATTATATGCTTTGAGAAAAGTATTCTCTTATTACAAAACATTTATTGTGACAGTATTGTTTTTATGCATTATTTGGATTCTTTAAACTTTTACAAGCTGCTAAATAACATTAGCCAAGGATGTTAGATATTTATAAAAATGGGCAGTTAACATACTTTAGAAAAGCTTTAATTATATAGCATTTTACTACAGTGAAGACCTTCCCAATAACACTTATAAGTGTACAATTTTGTAAAGTGTACTTTACAATTACAGCTCAAGAAGGATAAGTGTCACCTAGTGAGTCAGAGATTAGAATTCAACTGGTACTCTCTTGAACCATAAAACCTGTCATCATGAAACAGTAGGATTGTCCAAATCTAGTAAACATGTACAGTACTAAAACTGAAATTACATTTGTATAAAAAAATGGCTGATCACAATTAACATGAATACTAGTGTAAGTAGTGAGATGGATGGCGAGGTAAAATTACTATTTAACTAGGCTCTAAATTATAAGGTTGCAAGGTAAGTTCTAATCAAGTCAGATATATCTCATTAGATGACTACAATGTAATATACTTATTTGAGTTCATACATTCAGTACAGGGTGGTACAGTGATTAGCTTCTGAGTCCTGAGTTCAAATCACATCCTGGACACTGTCTATGTGGAAAGTGCATTTTCTACATGCATAATCATGGGTGTTTTCCTGTAACCCATTCACAAATTAAGTTAAAGGCAACTACAAATTGTCCTTTGTACCTTGTGGTCCATCTTGGATAATTCAAATCTAGTGCCTAATAAAAGGAATAGCTTTGGAATTATAAAATGAAGACTGGCTGTATTGATTATTTATGTCAGTGAATCTTCCATTCATGTTTTTAATTCTCTAGGTACTTCTTGTGAATGCATTAGCCATTTTAAAGTATCTGAACACTTATATATTCCTTTTCCCACTTTCAGTTGTTCACCAGATTCTGGACAGTGTGAGTGTCGAGACCACATGTTTGGAAGGCAATGCAATGATGTTGAACCTGGCTTTTACTTTATTGGCCTTGACCATTATACATATGAAGCAGAAGAAGCCAACTTTGGTCCAGTGAGTTACTAAATACATTGAACTTTAAAAGGCTTTTCTTCTAATGTGAATAATTCAGCAACTTGCTGGCACTGTGCTTCTAGGGACTAAGCATAGTTCAGAGACCCTACCCACAAGACCGCTTACCAACTTGGACAGGACCTGGATTTGCATATGTACCAGAGGGAGGCTATTTGGAGTTTTATATTAATAATATTCCTTATTCAATGGAATACGATATTTTAATTCGCTATGAACCACAGGTAAGCATTGGCTAAATCTGTCTATTTTGACTTGACAACAGTAACTTTTCTTTGTGTTGTATTAGCAGAAGTAAATATTTAGAACAATATACAGATGGTTTAAGATAAAGGAAACAAAATTGTTGGTATTCCATCTATGTTATTCTACCCACTCCTTCCCCATGTAAGATGAGAAGTTAAACCAGAAACAGCCGGTCACCCACTCATCTCATTTGATAAATGGCCCTTAACACTAAAAGCTTTCCCTGTGTTTATCCTTGGAATATGTCATTCTCATAGATTTTCTGTAATAATACTAATGCGGCCAGATGTTGTAATCACCCTACAAATCTTGTGCTGAATTATGCCAATTTACTTGCCACCAGTTACCAGAGACATGGGAAGAAGCCGTGATAACTGTAGTCCGCCCAGGCATTATTTCTACTAGCAGCAGATGTGGAAACACAATGCCTGATGATGACAGACAAGTTGTGTCTTTGCCTCCAGGCTCCAGGTTTGTCAAATTGTTGGCGTATATATGAAAGAAAAAATAATAATAATAAAAAGCCAGGTGTTCAACAAAGCCTTTCTGGCTGTTTTGTTTCTTCTTTCAGATATGTAGTGTTGCCAAGGCCTGTATGCTTCGAAGAAGGACTGAATTATACTGTCCGCTTGGAATTGCCACTGTATTCTTCTTCAAATGATGGCCAGTCTCCTTACATGCTGATAGATTCTGTAAGTTTATGCCAAATAGTTCTAGCTTAAAGAATGGATTTATTTTTTATTTACAATTCTAACACTTTCTGAGTGAAAATAGGCATGCCATATGTAGTATGCATGCATGTACAGATTCATTTAATGTTGTACAATATATTATGATGGGTGGCCTGGTGTACTAGTCGACTGCAAGCATGAAAAGGGGACAAAGAACATGGCTCCTAATAGAAGTGACAGGGAATTGTGTTTCAGTAGTTTTATTCTGGGGCCAGTAATCTGAAAGGCAACTGTCAACATTTTCCCAGGATGCTAGTGTAAGGAAGTTGGGTATTTGAATAAGACTGAAAGGTTTATAGGTACATGGAAGCTAGGGTTCAGCTAGAGGAGAGGAGTTAGCACAGTCTCTCAGTACTGATATATGTTTCCCCTGAGATGTTCAGATTTGTTTCATTTCCCAAAGACATTAAGGTTAAATTGATTGGAACATAGCGGGTTGGATAATTGATGGATGGATGATTGGAACATATAACAAAGGCCCATGAGTGATTGTAGGTGTATTCTGTAACAGACTAGTGTCCTGTCCAGGAATAGCCAGTAAAGTAAATTTGATTGCGGTCTACTCAGTTTCTCCAAAACCATTAGTATTATTATACAGTACTTTATATTTTTATTTTTTTAGGAATTTTAGATTTTGTTTCCCTCTTCTTAGTGTTTTGAATGCTTTTCCCTATTTTGTTCTTGTCAGCACATGTTGTTTTATGATTTACTGTATCTCCTGAATATTATGATTTTAACCTTAGTTAAAATGAAACTTTGATTTGTCATGCCTATTTACTATGTTATGCAAACAGATCCACTTATTACAGGTGTTTCATGCAGTTAATGCTGTTTTATTTGCTGGTGGTCAAGTGACTGGGGTTCAGCCTATCAGAAAGTGGTTCTGGCATGTCCTGACTTGTGAATTGCACTGATAAACGTTATGCTTTGACTGGTTTTAGCATTTATTAAAATATTTTGCTACATTTAGATTAATGACATGACAAAACATCAATAAAAACATTTCCTTGCTTCGTTCAGACTTTACAGTAGCTCATTGTAATTCCAGAATATTTTGTATTTGAGAAACTCTGTGAGTACTTGTTTGCTGGCAGTGTAAATATAAATTGCAGCAAAATATTTTTGAGTATTGATGCTTTCCAGTACTATATCTTGATTTAATTTCACTTTGCTGTAATAATAAATATTTACATTGCAGTTACACATCCATCCATCCATTTTCCAACCCGCTGAATCCAAACACAGGGTCACAGGGGTCTGCTGGAGCCAATCCCAGCCAACACTGGGCACAAGGCAGGAACCAATCCCGGGCAGGGTACCAACCCACCGCAGTGCAGTTACACAATACATACCAAATAATTTGACCAAATAATTCTAAAACACTTGTTTAAACTGTCTGAATGAACATTAAAATTGATTTTTACTTCCTTTTTTGGGGCCTGCAATGGACTGTTGGCTCTTTATTGCCCTACAGCTAGTGCTGTAAGGTTGGACCTCACAATCCTGAATTGGATTAAGCTGGTTTGAAAATGTGCTGGATGTCACATTTTTTCATACAATTTTCATAGAAAAACAGGATTATTTGCTAAATAATATATTTTTTTGTGTTTTCTATGTCTAGTTATTCATTTGTACCCATCATATTGTATTATAATATTTATACAAAAGAAAAAAAAACCAGAATAGAGGGCTAGCAAGTCTCTATAAAATACCAGTCTATCTCAGGTTGCACTCAAACAGCCCCCAACTTACACAGGGCCAAATTTGGACTTACCGGTTACCGTATCAGACACAACTTTGAGGATGTGGGAATAAAACCAGAGTACCCAGAGAATATTCCACACTGAAACAGGAAGAATATATGAACTGTACACAGACAGTGATTGGGTGCAGGATTCAAACACAAAACACTGGATTCCACTGTGCAATAATGGTACTATTAAAAATAATAATTATTATTATCATAATAATATTGCAGGCACTTAAACTTAAAGGAAAAATAATGCAAAGGACATGAATCCACTCTACATCTAAATTCATATTTACATTCTTGGTTGAACAAGTAGAAAACAAGCAAAATATAGATTTAAATGCAGAAAGAGAGTATAATGGCATGAATTTGTATCCAGGACACATAATTTAAAAAATTTAAATGAGTGAATTTTCAACTTTGTATTAATATTATGTAGAACTAATGCAGATATCTTCCTGCATTAAATTCTTCTTATTGTTAAACCTATGGTCTTCCAGCTTAAGTGTAATGCCTAGCATAACATTACATCAATACATCATTTTAAAAAAGAAATTACAAAATGCACAGAATATTTCTACTTAATAGGTTAATAGGTACTTACTTGTAGCTTTCCAAGCATTCTCATTATTGTTCCCTTTTGCTGAATTCCCCACGCAATACTATTGAGAAAATAACTGTTGAAAGAGTTGGTATCCTAGTGTTGAATCTTTTCTGTAAACACACTTTGTGGTCGAGTTAATTAGAGAAGGCAATTCAGTATATAATTAGGACTTCTGGCTTGTTTTTGTCTACAATATTGTCTGTTGGTATCTGTCCTCTCCTGGTTAATTTCTATCAATTAAAACTAATCCCTGAAACATTACCTCTCTAACTGGTGTTTATACAAACCAGAGTAGGGTAATGAGAGCATTACCTCCTTTTTGAAATCAAAGTTAGACAAATTAATCTGTTTTCTTACATCTCTTTTCTTTTGCAGCTTGTCCTCATGCCTCACTGTAAAAGTTTGGAAATATTTACTGGCAATGGTGGTAGTGTTGACACAAACAGTGCTTGGGATACCTTCCAGAGATATCGCTGTCTAGAGAACAGCCAGAGTGTGGTAAAAACCCAAATGACTGACATCTGTAAAAAGATCATCTTTAGTATTTCCGCCCTTCTCCATGAGGGGGCATTATGTAAGTATATTAGTGCATGGCATTTCACACTAAGTGACATTTGATTTTGATATACTTCCTTTCCAGTACAGTGTGCACATTTATGCAAACTCTGTGTTTATTTTTTTAAAGTTTTGTTTTGGACATTTTTATTTTACTTGCATGTTTTATTATATCATAATCTTTTGCGCAAAGGATTTAGTGAATTACAGTGAAATGTTATATTTTTTGTCTAGCATTCTGTGCTGTGATATTAGACAGTGTACTGTTCAGCACTCATGCTTCTAGGCCCCAGTCTTACGCTAGTGGTAAAGTATACAGCAAGTTTCAGTACTTCATCGTTTTCTTTGTTTTTTTCTTCTTCTTTTTCATAATGAATGCATTTCTATCTCGAATATATTTCTTTGGTTCTGAAATGTAATGGCAAATGCAATATGATAATCCTTAAAAAACATTTTTTCTTGTTTTCCTAAAGTTCACAATGTTGCATGTTAGTTATTAGAAAGTAACTGAGAATGGTCTTCTGTCTAGTTTCTTGAGAAGTACATAGCAAATATTAAATTTACAAACTTCTGCTTTTCTTTTTAGCATGTGAATGTGATCCTCAAGGTTCTGTTAGTGCATTGTGCAATCCAAATGGTGGCCAGTGCCAGTGTCGACCGAACGTTGTGGGAAGAAATTGTGACAAGTGTGCCCCAGCTACCTATCTTTTCGGGCCTTCTGGTTGCAGATGTAAGTACAATCTTGATCAATTAGATTATGTTCAGAGCATTGAACCAGTATCATATAATGATACAATTATTATATTGAAGTTAAATCAATAAAATTGAAATTCAGTTTCTTCTTTAGTAAGCATCTTATGAGAAAAGAGTAGATGTTCATCCCAAGTGTTGAAATTTATATCACTATCATTTTGTCTCTCTCAAGCATAATGTTGATCCTCAAAAAAAAAAAGTAAGAAAAAATGTATAATAAGAAATGCTTTAATGCGAGTGCACAATTCAACCCACCCCATCTCTTCAGTTTATAGTAACATAATATTTCTAAAATGTAATTGAGATTAGTGCTAACTAAAGCTTTCTTAACGCATTCTGTATTAATTAATTTAAAAAGTAAGCTTTTATCTGGACTTTCACCAGTGCTGTTATAATTTTCTTTTAATGTAGAGACCAAAATAACTCCAGATTTTACACAGTTTTTTATGTTTTTGAATACTTATTTTTTGTTTTTCCTTATATTTTGTTAGGCTGAAAGTTTCCCATCTTCTAGGGTTTAAGATTGTCAAGCTGTCATGAGGTCACTGGGATGATCTCTGCGCGTGCGAACTTTGTAGAGTAGGTCTATAAACACCCACATTTTTTCAATAAAACCAGGAGAAACTCTTAGCTTTTCTGATCCTTATTAGCAAGATGCCAATTTTCTGCCTCTTTTCATCCTCTATTAACATTTTGCTTTATTGGTCTGTAAATTTCTCACTTTCATTTTACACAGTAGTTATTTTTTGGGGTTCCCATTCTTTCGTTTTTTGTCCAAGATTTTTCTTTATTTTATTTTATTCCACTACAGTGGTGTTGTTCGTGTCCTCTTTCAGAGCAGTTTAGTTTAGTTTGGTACTGACAACAGACCTTGCAGAGTCATACGACTAAAGTAAGCCTTTGTAATCTGTTCAAAAATGTCTCTGCAGTAGTTTCCTTTTTTCTTCCAAGCTCTAGAATATGCTGGGGATTAACACTACCACAGCTTTTCTTAAATTATACCCCACTGAGTGTGATTTGTAATTCAACATTCTCCCTGCTTTTTTAAGTGGTAATGTGCACTTTCTTATTGCAGACATTAATTAACAAGTCAGTTACTACTCTCAGATCTTTTTCATAAGGCTGTAGCTTCAAAACCTGCCCGAAAATAATACATTAATTCAGTTATATTTTAGTTCAGTTGTTCAATATATCAGGTTTTTTTTGAATTGGACATTTTGCTAAGATATTGTAGTGTCATGTACACATCATCGAGTGGGTCACCATCATAACTGTCATATTGAGAATTGGTTGGTGGTGTGTTGTGTCTCTCCTTGCTGTTTTGGCAAAGTAAATAGTTGTTAAAAATGGCAATTTATTTTGCCTTTTGCACCTCTCAGCTCCTTGATTTATTTTGTTTCTTGTAGTTCACATGATGAATGACTTTAGACTGAAACTGCACCTAATTTGTGTTACTTGCTGACTACTGAAAATTACCCTGCCTCTCTGACCACTTTTTTAGATGTCTTGGAAAAAAAGAAAAAGAAGGAAAATTCTTTTCTTTCCTCACCTTCACTAACTCTTTCCCTTAAAGTTTTAGGTTTCGAGTGTTATACAACCCATCTTTGATTGTACATTTATTTACAACAAACCTCTTTTGAAACATATAACATCAAGTCTACCTATATAAGGATCTTGATTATTTCTATAAATTGACACATTTCCCGATAAAATCTTGCCAAGGAAAAAACTAAATAACCCAGGGAAGTCATGGTAGAAAAAAAATGTCTTTGTATCCATAATATGATCTGCAGCTTTCAAACTGTACCATGTGTGTACTGGCAATTTGTTCATTTCATGTGAATTTTGTAATTCAAAACTTCAGTAAAACAAAAGCCCATATAAACTATGATTCTTTCAGGACTGCATGAGCTCAGCCTGGTTTAATTTTAATTTCTTTCTTCCCAAATGAAGCTTGTGAATGCAATTCCCAAGGCTCTATTAACCCTTTTTGCCACCATGAAACTGGACAGTGCCAATGCATTGAAGGAGCCTATGGTCGTCAGTGTGAAAGATGCCTGCCGGGATACTGGGGTTTTCCTAACTGCCACCCCTGTAATTGTAATGGGCATACAGACCACTGTGATCCTCACACTGGGGCATGTATTGGCTGCAGGGATCATACAACTGGCCATCACTGCCAAAGGTGAGAAAATTTCAATCATCATAAACCTATATTTTCAAATGTTTGACAACTTAATGTTTTAATATAAAAAATACAATTCACCTAATATTATTACCAAAAAGTGACTTTTAAGGCAGTGAAGTTTAACTGCAAATAAAAACATTCTGTCTAACAGGTGTTTGAATGGTTACTATGGTGATCCAGTTCTTGGTTCTGGGGATCACTGTCGGCCCTGCCTATGTCCAGATGGCCCACACAGTGGACGACAGTTTGCTAACGACTGCTACCAGAACACAGAGTCTGAACAGGTGGTCTGCGCCTGTAACCCAGGGTACACAGGTAATGCTTTAGCAACTATGAATATGTCGGTTTTTAAACTTCTGACTTTCATACCTTCACAAATGGCATATATAGGATGAGTCAAAATTATGTTAACACTAATGGTACTGCTATGTATATACTAATATACAATTTTTGTGGATGATTTATGTGCCACATATGGTACATGTGTTGAACATGATGGCGAACAGGTTGAGACATTCAACTTTACATTTTCACTAATCTTACATTAATACACAATAAACTGATTATGTTATATAATACAATCTAATTACCTTGCATTGGAATGGCATTCTTTCCAGGAATTGTAATAAAACATGACAAGCTCTGGTTTTTAATGGCCTTGACCTAAAAAAGCAGGTATAAATATGTGGACAATTTATAAATATACTGTATAATGCAAAGTTAACTGACTCACTCACTTACTCATAAACAAAAACACTATTTCCTGTTAAGATAAAAAACTGAAATTTGGTAGAATTATACAGCTAGAGGAGTAGGCATCCACTAAGACAGGATATTTCGATATATCAGTATTTTGGGGTAAACCTGCCCTGGCAATAGAAAAACTAAATACCTGAAAGTTTAAAAAAAATGCTTTAACTGATTTGATTGAAATTTGGTCATGTTATACAGAAAAGGAAAGTGAGCTGACCCATTTTTTTTCTTATTTGTGGAACATTTATTAATTTTATACTAGTGTACATACCCTCCACTGCACAGAGAGTGGGCTTTACGCAAAAGATGAACGGAACAAATCTGATTCATGAGCCAAGCCAACAGCACAACTAACCAATAGGGTGGACGGGCAACTGAAGAAGGAATGGTGTCCTGAAGTGGTCACATATAGTGTATAAAATGAGTTGTGAAATGGAAGAAGAAGAAGACAACATTACATTTATAGTATGCTGTTTAAGACACTTAAAACGCTAAACATAGAGAAGGGGAAACCACTTCAACCAGCACCAATGTATAGCATCCACCTGGATGGTGTGATATCAGCCATTTTGTACCAGTACGCTCACCTCAAATTAGTTATTAGGTGATGAGAGGGTTATAGTTAGCCAGTAAGGAACAGTGGAAAATGGATGGATGGATGGAACAGAGGATGACTAGGGGGCCAGAATGACCAAGCCATCAGGAAACATAAGAAAGATGCCCAGGGATCTTTTATGACAATAGAGAGTCAAGACCTTGGTTTTACATCTAATCCAAAGGACGGCACCAATTTTTACAGCACAGTGTCCTCGTCACTGCACTGGGGCATTGGGATCCACACAGTGACCACAGGGTAAGTGCCCTCTGATGGCTTCACCAACACATCTTCTGGAGCAACCCAAGCCTTTCCTAAATGGTCTCTCATCCAAGTACTGGCCAGGTCTGAACATGCTTAACTTCAGGTGAATTACCTGTTCTGACATGCATGTGGTTTTGGCTGCTGACAAAAGTTCAGTGAAGCTCAATGGTCAGCGAGCACTATAAAGCTTCAGTGAGGGTACCAGGCACTGTAGCTGTGAGTGTAGGTGTTGCTTTACTACAAGCAAAAAGGAAGGGAGAGAGAAGTAGAGGCAGAACTGGTATCCTCAGATCTAAGACAAACATCATCTGTGTAAAGTTAATGGGCAACCCACAAACGTTCTGAAATAATTTTAATTTACATACATATCGCCTTTATTTGAACATGGATGCCACACCCTCCAACTCCACAAAATTCTTTGCATATACACTCGCATCTGCAGAGTTTAAAAAGGGACCACAGACAACTGACAAAAAACATGAAAAGATAATAATACATACTCAAATTTCACATTAAAATTACTGATTTTTCTGTTTCAAATTAAAAGAATACACTTTCCTGTAATATTGTGTTTCACAACGACTGTCAACAAAACTCAAGTCATTAGGATCTTCATTTTCAAGAGTAAGCAACTCCAGTGATCTAGTAACATAATTATTAGCTACTATTTATTTGAGGCTTATTTTCAAATAAGACTTATACAACTTCAAACACAACTGGTTACATTTCTTTTGTTTTTCCATATGGAGCACAGGAATCCACAACTTCAGGATTTATAGTCATTAGTCTAGAGCCTTAACTACTACACTACACCACCTGCAAATAATACAGTAATTTTCCATCCATCCATCCATTTACCAACCCGCTGAATCCGAACACAGGGTCACGGGGGTCTGCTGGAGCCAATCCCAGCCAACACAGGGCACAAGGCAGGAAACAATCCCAGGCAGGGTGCCAACCCACCGCAGGACACACACAAACACACCCACACACCAAGCACACACTAGGGACAATTTAGAATCGCCAATCCACCTAACTTGCATGTCTTTGGACTGTGGGAGGAAACCGGAGCGCCCGGAGGAAACCTACGCAGACACGGGGAGAACATGCAAACTCCACACAGGGAGGACCCGGGAAGCGAACCCAGGTCCCCAGATCTCCCAACTGCGAGGCAGCAGCGCTACCCACTGTGCCACCGTGCCTCCCAATTTTCCTTGGTTTAAAAAAAGTTTTTCCCATTGTGTCACTGTTTAAGAGGGGGTGTCGGAGGGTCAATTGCGTCTCCTTGAGGTGCATTTAGCCCCCCTCTCCAAAACTCGAGCGGCAGAGACGCAAAGTGGTTTGCACATAGTGCGGTTTGGAGGTAGGGTTTGGTGGGTCCAGCGAAGCAAGCAGGGGGCTAAGCCCCCTAGTCTTTAAAATATATTGTGTTTTTTGGTAGATGTTTAGTTTATGAGACTACATGTATGTACAATGGTGGGTACAATTTAAAATTGTATTATATACAGAATAATAGAATTACTGTTAATCAACCAAGGCATTAAAACATTTACATAAAGAGAAGCAAACATCAGCAATACAATAAGATTAGGAGAATGGGGCAAGTGTAAAAAATGAGAAAAAATGATGTCTTCAGCTTGTAGCCAAATGTGGAGACAAACATTTTCCTGTTATAGCATCTTTCTGTAGTTAGCCAAATGCCAGTGGTAATTTATTTTTGTATAAAATTTTTGTCACAGGTAGTGCAGATCTCACATTACATGACTTCTAATCGTTGGGCAAGTCAGTTTTGCCGACTGCAGTTGCTGATCTCATTGTTGGACCATATCAATTTACACAAGTGAAAAACACTGGTCATGTCACATTTAGCAAACATCCATGCACAAGTCATGCTCATACAGTACCTTTTTCTGACAGCCAATAATGTGACCTTTAGGTATTTACTCAAAGTTACAATGAGTTGTAGGCGGGAATTAAACTGTCAGACATTAGCACACACTGGCTAAGGTGGAGAAACTGCTGACAGACAGTAGGATTTTCCACCATAACACTTAATGAACAAAATGAGAAAAAGGCAGACTTAGGCGAATAACAGCTGTTCAAAGTGTGTTACAGTTAAGTAATGAAGATATATAATTCAGCTCAGTTTCAGTAAGCCAGTTTGAATTTGATAATTTGAACTCTTTCTGCTCCATACAGGTGTCAGATGTGACCAATGTACTCCAGGCTACTATGGCAACCCTGATGTAACAGGAGGAGCATGTCAGCCATGTCGGTGTAATAACAACATTGACATGCTGGACCCAGACTCTTGTGACGTACGCACTGGTTTGTGCTTGAAATGTCTCTACCACACAGAAGGAGAAAGCTGTGAACGTTGTATGCTTGGCTATTTCGGAGACGCAGTAAACCACAGCTGTAGAAGTAAGATTTTGTTGTTGTTTGTTTTTGTTTTCGCTTTTCTTTTTCTTGTTTTCATTCTCGTACTTATTAGGATTGCACTTTATCATTAATGATGTTGCATTTGAAACTCAAGGTAAGGCAGGCCCCACAAGTCAGCTTGTGTAGATACTTTGAATTAATGGCATTGCTAGTGCAAATGTAAAAACAAAAAAATATAAAAAATAATTGTTGGTGTTTAAGAGGGGGGAAGATGGGGGAAATACCCATGTATTCCTAAAACTGACTGGGTATGCTAGCACACTTGCACACAGCCTACAGATTATTCAGCAAAAGTATGTCAAGAAACACTACTGGGGTTCCATTACACCAACAGAAATAAGCCTTCGTAATGCCTCAATATGAATGTGACCACAAAAGCAGAACTTTTCTTTCTTTTCAATTTTCTCTGTTTTTAGTCATTCTGGTGTGTGTTCAGAATATAGATATATGTTATCTATTTATTTAGTTTACTTAAAAAAGCTTCTGAAAATAGCCAAATTTCTTCCAGAAACAAAAAACAAAAAACAAAGTACTATCTATCAATCACACTCTTGACACTACCCAATTGTAAAATATTTAGGTTTATAGTGGTTTTTGTTGGAGGGCTCTCCTTTGACACATGAAGTACTGTACTGTGGTTGCATGTTTGTTAAATAGCCGGGATAATGGTGGGGGTTTGGTATCCCACTATGATCACCTTTCAGTTTAAGATACATAGAAACCAGAATTTAATTTCAACAAAAAAGAAGTTTGTCCTGTTATGGTCCCTTTCTAGCATGTACTCTTCTCTCTTTGCATCCCCAATAAGAATGAAAATCACCTATTGAGTACAAAAATGGCTTTCTGACAATTCTTGTTTAAAAAATAGACTAGTTTGACTATTTAAAGAGACTAGTTTGACATACTCCATTAGATAAGATGTGCTGCCTGTAATAAATGATTACTGTTCAGGGTAATATATACAATAAACATCCTGGTATCAACCCAAATATAATATTGGCCATATTACTACTTAAGCAATCTCTACAAAATTAAAACTAAGCGATTCTGTTTCTACTTTGGTACTCTCTTTGAGCCAAAGTCATGTATGGCTATTTGTGTCCCTCAATACTATAACATCAACATAAAGGAATCAATCATTTTCACATTTTTGTTATTCAGCAATAATTCTTGAAACAATGCACAAAGGGGGAAATTGTTGTGACATTAGTTCTAGTGGAGTTCTAGTGGTTGGTCAATTATTCCAAGTACATGAACTTATCATTTGACAGCGTCTTTATGTAAAACAACTTGTTTGTTTTTTGCACAGCTTTCCATAATATATTTAAATAATTGTGTTACAAGCAGAAAGTTGTATTCTTGCTAGGCACTAATTATTTACATTTCAGGACTTTTTTCACAACTTTTATTTTACAACATGCCACATAGTTTTGTTAATTAAGCTGCACTGGTTCTTTTGTATAACCTTTTGTTTGAAGATCAGAAGTTGACTGCCTGCTGTTTTGTAAATCTCCTATGCATACAAAAAGACCTTATTTCCTACAAGTCATCATCTCCACAAAAAAGAGACAGGAAGGCACTGGTGATCTATCATTCAGGGAGGACTTCTATTGATTCAATTCTTCACAGAAGAAGCTATTGTACCGTCATGTTGGAATCCTGCATCAAGAAGCTATACTCATGTGTAGTCAGCCTTTAAATGATTGTGAATATTTTCTCTAAGAGTCTGTGTGTGTTGCCTTTCATTTTGAATAGGCAGGACGTTATTTAACTTGGTCAGGGTCATAAAAAGAAGTGAGTGAAATTTGAACCTGCATGCCATCAAAATGGCTATGTAACTTGACTTGGCAGTTTATTTTTGAGTCCTATGACCTTCAGTGTGAAGAACTACTATACTTCTTTATTCCTTGAAATATGCTCACCCTTAATGTTTTTTTTACCAGTTTCCAAGAACATGATTCACTATTTAAACTTGATCATTCTGCTTAACCAGCTTTGTTAATGCTTTAGAAAATTCTAAAGACATGATATAATTCTTTAACATAGCATCTTTATTCAAGAGTGAGACCCATCCTTATGTCCAAGGATGAACATGAACAAGTAGAAACATAGAAAGATGTCAACAGTGGTGTGAAAGTCTAAAAAAATTACATTATCTCAAAGACACTGTTTTGGCCTGTTATCCCACAAGCCTCCTTAATAACTGAACCTTTCCATACTTTCATTTTACGTATCTCTTGTTTAGGTAGTGTTCTTGTGTATTTCTGACAGTAAATAATGTTCAAGTTGGACAGTCAACTTGTCCTTGGTTATTTAAATCCACTTTATATGTATTTTCTGTCTTTCCTTCCTCAACCCCATTAAACCTCTATAGCAGCTGCTACTTGGCCAAGGAGCTTTTTTATTTTACACTGTCAATTCTAAGGATATATCTAAAGTACTGAGATGGTATTATTTGGCACTACCTACATCTAACTGTTTTATTTCTTTCCCATTTTAGAGTGTTCATGTAATTATTTGGGCACAGCAAATGAAACATGTCCATCGAACAACGAATGCCACTGTGACCGTGACAACGGGCAGTGCCAATGCCTTCCAAATGTGATTGGTCAAAACTGTGATCAGTGTGCACTGGATACCTGGAATCTGGCTAGTGGTCAAGGATGTGAATCTTGCAATTGCCATGAAACACATTCATTTAGCTCATCCTGCAATGAGGTACCATTCAGCCTTCTTTTAAAACATTTTGCTCTTTAATGACATAGTAACATGTCCATGGCTCTAAAATAAATACCACGTAACAATAAAGTGTCTATCATAACTAATGTTTAGTTATCCATGGGGACACTATGGTGCTACCATGCTATCTCAGCTTTAGTTGGCAGCATGTGCTGATAACGCGTTGCCACACAATGAACCACCTGAATTGGGGCCCAAGTGCAGCGGGTGACACCTCAGCACCACACTGGATCAGTGTGAGGTTTTTTATGGTGGCTGGAGTGCAAAATCCTGCCACCAACCCCCAGATTTTCCCTTAAAGTTAGAGGATCTGCTTGCACGGCTGGATGCAGATTAATAAACTTAATTTGATTTCTTCCCATATCCTAAACACATGCGCGCTAGTGTAAATAACAGCTTCATACTGACCCCAATGTCCCTTACAATAGATAAGCATATCAATCAAGAGTAACTCCTGCTCTGTTTCCTAATATGATGAGGTAGATGCTCACCCCTGTGTTCCAGTATTGTATTAAGCAGGCTCGGAAAATGGATGGAAAATTTTTTATGTCAATGAAAGATCCAGACTATAGCTAATAAATCAAGCTGTGTAAGCACTAGCACTCAGGAGCATAACATCCCAACTGCAGGTTTTCTTCGCTTCTTAAAGGGCTGCATGACTTTAAGATACATCTAATGCACTCGAAGTCGTACTGCATGAGTACAGTTGAATGCTGCCAACAAATTCAAAATAAAATACATTCAGAGTAAACTTCTTGATAAAATGCTGAAGACTTGTACTTTTGTAGTGATGCTCATTTTAACATGAAAATAAATGAAACCTCTCTGGCACTGATTGCAAAGGTTGTGCGTCCCGATGATCAAGTTACTCACCTGTATAAACAGTTTGAGTTTTAACTAAAAGAATGTTTAGACCAGAATTTCTTCTTTTTCTACCTGGCGGTGTCGCTCTCGGGGTGCCGGACAGTCTGGCTGTGGCTTCATGCCGCCCTGTGCCAGAATAATGTGGCCTAGAACCGCCTGTTGGTTCGTAGCGAACCTACAGAAGTCCAGCTCTGTTTGGAATGTAGGCGTGCGCACACGAGCAGACGTCGTATTTTAGTGCGTGCGCGTACATGTGACGGTGTTGCTGGAGTTCACTTCAGAATACGGCAGCAGTACTGAAAAGAGCAGCCGGAGTCAGTACTGTAGGTAGAGTAAGTGTGCTACAGATCTGAGTAATAGCTGATAATACTCATTTGTACTCTCTGAACTGTTAGACAGTGAGAGAGTTGCAGAAATTAGTGATCAGGGCTGATAATTCATATAGTTAAGACTGGTTTTGCACATTTTTGATTGCTTGTGCATGCAAGACTAAATATGTGGAACTTATTTTTTATTTAATTATTTATTATGCATATTGTAAAAGGCACAGTGTCATTAATTTAATAACATTTATTTTTGCACTTATTTATTGCTTTTGAGCACCTTTTACTGTTTTAAATTATTTATTGCACAATAAATTCACTCATTTTTTGCATCAACATCTCTGTTGTCTGCCTCCGTATTTGTCCAGCTGGTTCTACAATCTGCAGCTTTGATTACCTGCCATGGTGATTAATGTTCCATCCATATTTATGATCCATCCATCTATTTTCAAATTTGCTTATACAGGTGAGTGTGATGGTGTGGTGGGCAAGGCTATCACAGACACACTGGGCTGATTTAGTTAGTACTTGACCCAACCTTTACATATTTGTGATGTGAGAATTAAACATAAATTCCTAGAGGAAAGACACAGGGACAATGTGCAAACGCTACAAAGACTTAAGAATCCCAGATTGGGATTTAATCATAGACTATGTGGTACCAGCATAAAACCACTGAAACAATGTACTACTCCATATTTAATATAAATCAAAATAAATAAAAATTTCCGGAGATGCAGATTAAAAATACCTGACAAACAGATTTTTGACGTACTGTAAATCGCTATAAATGCCAAACAATTCTGATCATGTCTAGTTAAGAATATATTGCTTGCTCATCATTATGCCTTTTTGTGAATTTGTAATTACCATAGTTATATGTAGGGTCTATTGAGGAAAATCAGAAATGTAAATGAGGCATAAGTTAAATGGAAAAGAAATCATTAAAGCACTGTTATTCTTTATTATGGCTACGAAGCTTCTGTACTTGCAAAGATTTGGTCATGTTTGTTTTTCATTAATATTAATGGGAAAATATTTTCTGCAGTTGACAGGTCAGTGTTCGTGCAAGCCAGGATTTGGAGGGCGGACATGCAGCAACTGTCAAGAGCTCTTCTGGGGCGACCCTGAAGTAGAGTGTAAAGGTAAAAATAGTACTTTTGTAAGTGTTGCATTTGTTATTAGGATTATCTTGTACAGTATACGAATATTACAATACTGTTAGTTTGCTGTTATTTTTCATTGAGGTTAGCCACTCTGACTTTTTTTGGTATCTTCATGTTTCTCTAGTGACTAAATAATTCTGTGCCTTTATTATTGTATAGAAAACATTTTAATTTTAACACTCTTAAATCTACAAAGCCTTTCATTTTCTTAATAAAATGGAATTCTGCATAATTCTTATGTTTTTGTTACTTGAAAATAATTGTGATGTCTTCTTTTTACTGTTGTTGGTTTGCCTATATTTAAGGAACATTTGCAAAGTGTTAATGCTACGCTTATGTCATTTTTGCATACAATAATACACCCAAATGGTTCCTCTGCACCTATGCATTTCATGCAAATAAGTAAAAGTACATGTGTAATAAGGTCAAGCCATGCATTATATGCATATACTTATAAGAGTGAAAAGTATACAAAGATAAGTGCAGCAGATATCCAATGTGGTCCTGGTAAATGCACATATATACTATAACTACACCAAGGAAATCTCTCCTGCTTTCCCCATACAACACACACAATTATTCTCCTCACATTATGACTTTCCTTTTCTATATTGTAGTTTCCCATTTTGTTTCCTCTACTCACAGCTCTCAAGCTCACTGCTTTAAATTAAGATTTGCTATTTCTCACTATTTAGTATTATTCATGTCTATGCTTTCCTGCACATTTATGCCTTTCAGCTTCAGTTTCAGTTAAAAATGGCTTTTTGGGTAACCACTTTAGACTTCATCCTACGCCTGTTTTATAGCAAAGGAATTTTTCTAAGATCTCATAAGATCAGAAATATTTTGAGAACCTTACTGTAAAAAACCTCACACTGTTCCACTCCATTCGAAGTAGTGTGGTGCTGAGGTGTCACCCATTGTATGACTGCGCTCAGGTCCTAATTTGGGATCCTGAGGTGGTTCATCATGTGGTGGGTGCAGCAACACACTGTATCAGTGTATGCTCCCCCTCTCCTCCTCTCTCTTCTTGTTTAAAGTGAAGCACTTTATTAGGGGATACATATTCAAGGTATATCATTAAGGAAAATGTCTACTGGCTAGTCCATTGTGTACTTGATGTTAATACTTTGGTTGATTCCTGAGTCTACACATAAGATCAGTAAAAAAAAAGTGCTGTACGGTGTATGTACCCCAAATTAAAATTTTCTTATACATAATAAGAACTGTCCTGCGGTGGGTTGGCACTCTGCCCGGGATTGGTTCCTGCCTTGTGCCCTGTGTTGGCTGGGATTGGCTCCAGCAGACCCCCGTGACCCTGTGTTCGGATTCAGCGGGTTGGAAAATGGATGGATGGATAATAAGAACTTGTTTGCAGCTTACAGTCCTAAATTTTAATTAGAGTAAATTTCTCTGATTATTTTTGCTGTTTTTAGTTTAGTATTTTCTGAAAGTATTTCTGGTTGATGGTTAGTGCTTAGTACTGCTTGTGTGTTGTTTGCATATTCTTCCCATATCTGTGTGTCTCTTTTCCTGTATACTCTTGTTTTACCCAGAAAAAAGTATGTTAGAATATTTGAGTACCTGGATTAGTTGTGTAAAAGGATGTGCCTTGAGATGGACTGTTTTCTTGTTTGCTTTGTGCTCAGTGATCATGGGATAGGCCCTCCTACCAGCCATTGCAATAAAACTGGATTATGTGGGTTTAAAAATGAAGGGGTGCCTTTTTGTTATGCTTTTCTTTTTTTATATACTTTTTTGTACTTAACAAGTGCTAGTTATTCAAAAGGCTTATTGTTAATCATAAAGAAGCATTTAAGCAAGTAGCAATACATCAGGAATTGTTTTAAAAATAGTTGGTCACAGGCTGGGACTGTAGACTGCCTTTATATCCCAAAATAAAGTTTAACAACACTCAACATGCCTCAGAAGAGCAATATTCAGGCATACTCGAATAGGGAGGTACAGTTAAAAGATATTAATTACCAAATTGTGATAAACATTAAAAAATAAACAAAGATAGAAAATACTTCAAAGTAATTGCAATGAAGAGAAAAAAAAACTAACTTCAAAACTAACTTGTAAAAACAAAGCCCAACAGCACATGTGTAACACTAACTGAAACCTCTTGAACGTTGTGTGCCTTTACTTGAATCTTTAAGGTTTACATTTCCACACACATTTTGTTTAAGTGCAGAGTTGCAAAAATGCTGTCAGACTGGATATCCCACCTTGAAAATTTCATGTACCTTTTATAATCATTGTTGGTTATGGAACACCACCCCCCACCCCCTTAATTATTTTAAACAGTAAATCTTCTTTTTATTCCTTCAACACAGGAATAAACCTTTACTTTAACTGTTCCTTCTATTTATCTATGAAGGGCTTCTTCAGCCAAAATGTGTATAAACATGCTACACAAACTATGTCCCTACTTTATTTCACTGTAATACAGTCAATTTGGCATGTTCAAGTCTGCATGAATTGTGCCTTAATTTGATCTCATATAAGACTCTTTGATGTGCATTTTAATAAAATTTTTTGATTAACAGGGAACAGTAAAAGAAATGTTATGTGTTTAATCAAAAACAATTTTTACTGTAGTCTAGAGAAAACAAGTAGTATTAGATTAAAGGCAGAGCATTTATGGATTATTTCAAAGAATGAAAAGTGCAATCCTGACTGCATGTTGTATTGAGAACAGCAACAAACATCTTATCAATTTAAATTGAACATTCATTACAGGTAATGCAGTACCCAAAGGAAGCCTTATACATTTAATTCAATGGTAATTACATATTAAATAAACAGAGTACACAGTGGTATAGTAAACGTGTCCTTAAAAGTCTATGATTACCACAGTTTACTTAATAGGACTGTGTTAGTGGTAAACACATGGTAATTTACAAAACCAATATAACTGTACTGTGGTTCACTCAAATGCTACAGTATTCTATGGCCTTTTATATAGTACATATTTTTTCCTGGTACACATACTACATAATATTATATGAAAGTGCATAATTTATCATAAATTATATTTTTAATGAAAATAATCTGGAATAAGTTTGTGGTGCTACAGTATCCACACTTGTATTAAAATGCAGTGGCATATATACTGCTACTTTTATATGTATACATAGTAGCATTTTTAATAAGTGCCTTCTGAAGACAAATGAGCCTCAGTGTTCTAGTGATGACTGATGAAAGTAGGAATGTCTTTTAACTTGAATGAATAGACTCAGCTGAAAAAAAACTTCAAATAAAAGTTTTTAGGTCTTTGCTTTGTTGCTAAAAGTGGTCATCAAGTTTCTTCTTTTAAATGTAAATCACTCATTAGCAAACACTTGAGATTTATCATTGCCTCAATGTGTCAACATATCTTCTTAGATGGAATCCAAGTTAAATTAGCTTTTGTTATGACTGAATTTCTTTTTGTTTTAAAGCTGTGTTCATATATCAAAAAACTATGTTGAGGTTAGTCAAAAATATGCATCTGGATACCTGTATAATGTAGTTAAGACAGTACATTTCCTAAGGCATTTTACTTTTGGGGTCTTTCAGATATGCTAATTAAAAATCACTCATTGAAATTATGTAGTTCAATTTTGTTCTTTTTTTTTGCATTGTCAGCTAAACCACTTTGTGATAGTCTTCACTGTAATAGGTGCAAATAACATAAAGACTAATGGGTTGCTTAGTTATGAGTCTGATTCCAGATTTTAATGATTATGTTATTCTTAGGAATCAGAGATTTGCCTTTTTGAATTTTGTGCTCCCAAAAAACACCCTCATAACTAATTGTGCACGTTAATTGGGCAATTATGAAGTAACCTAGCATGAGTTAGGGATTGGCTAGTTAGTTCCTGCCTCATGTATTATTCTGCTGGGATAGGCTGCAGATCCTCGCAACACTGAATTACAATCAACCATCCAGATAATGGATATGCTAGGGTCCATTAATGTTATAGGAGGTTACTGCTTCTGACCAGTGCATTCCACTGACTTATGCTTACCCTTGCATGGATAAGAACACAATATTTTTAATATGAAAACAGAGTGTGGATTGTTAGCAGTGGGTAGACCTGTTTTTACTTTTCAGATAATGTGATGTTTCTTGTGAATTAAAACCATATGGTGACTATTATTCAGTGGATATTGCCTTTGCCCGTAGCTGTCTGTATTTATGAAGAATGAGAGAGAGTCAAAGAGAGAGAGAGTATAAAGCATTGCTTTGATGGCAGCTGCACAGAAACTTGTTACAGCCTAAAATATAGAAGATCTTCTTTGCTATTAAACAGAAGTCATTTGACTTCCTTTCATTATTATCTAGTTCCTTTTCTTCATTTTTATTTATATTTTGTGAGGTCATAACTTGGATGACTATTTAAAGGCAAGTATTAGTCTAAAACCTTCTTCTCCAGTTTGCACCGTGTCTGCCTTCAGTCAGACCCATCAACAAAAGAATTAATAAGCAAGCAAAAAAAAGCTCCTTGCAGTTTTCTTTCAACCATTGTATCCTTAATAGAGCTACAGTATTTGAAATGTTAAAATTAAATTGAATCAGTGAACCATTTTTATGTTTTTTGTGTGGATAAAAGGCATTTTATATGCAAGCTGCTGATTACAATGCAAAAAGTAGCAGGCAGTTAATATAGTATGGCAGTATGTGAGAACCCTAACTACAAAGAGGACTATTTCATTTATGTTAGGTAGAATGCCCAGAGGGGACTGGGCGGTCTCGTGGCCTGGAACCCCTACAGATTTTATTTTATTCTCCAGCTTTCTGGAGTTTTTTTTTTTTGTTTGTTTTTTCTGTCCACCCTGGCCATCGAACCTTACTCCTTTTCTATGTTAACTAATGTTGTCTTATTTTAATTTCTTATTTTGCCTTTTATTTTTCTTTTCTTCATTATGTAAAGCACTTTGAGCTACTTTTTGCATGAAAATGTGCTATATAAATAAATGTTGTTGTTGTTGTTATGTCAGAATATTATAGCGGTAAAAATCAGAATTCACCATTACAAATTGAAGCAATAATTTCAGTAAAAAGACAGAAGGGAATGAAAGTGAAAAAATAGTGAAATAAATCAGAGTGAACCTTATTACAGAAAAACCTTCTTAAATAAACTTGTGTGCAGAGTTCAACAAGGTAGTGCAACTGGGTTCAGTTTCCAAATCTAGTGCTCCCATTAAGAATTGTTCCCACTATGTCACTGAACACCAACTTTAGTATTCTACTCACCCCATGTGTAAAAAGCAGCCGTCTTAGCCAGTTAAGCAAAAGGAGAACTCCCTTTGTGCAGGTGATTAATTTGGCTTCTGACGCTGAAGGATATATTTTCTCCAAAGCAGACTCAGTCACTTTGAGTTCTAATTCAGTATAAAACAGTATTAAATGAACTGTTGGTGGGAATTGTATAGTAAATCTTTTGAACAATGAGATGACCAACCTCCAAAGCATTTAATAGGCTTATACGAGGTAACTACCACAGAGAGAGGTGACAGGAATTCTGGGCTTAGAATCCAAAGATTTTGTGGATAAGGATAAGAGTCTTAAAATTTATCATCCAAGTAAATAAACCCCATTGTCTGGACCAAGTCAGCATTCTTTTTTCAGTTTATTTATGGTTTAAATTTCCATTAATTCTTTCAGAAATGTACATTCATTACCACTATCACTTATACAGATATTAGTCCTCTAGATACTTATCTTAATCATTTCCTTCCAGTAAAAGAAAATTCAGGAAAGTACAGAACAAAAGAAATGGATGTAAGGTTAAATATGGAGTTTGGAAATGAATGGCCATATCAAACATTTTTCAGAATAGTTTGGTTATTTCTTTTAAGTACATCATTTTATTGTTTTAATTTCATGTAATATTACATATGGCTTTACAAAATGGAAGGTGGCACAGAATTCAGTCAGTTTAGCAAATTAGGTAGAATGGCAATTTAACAAAGGAAAATATATTAGCCTGATTATTTGGATGGGTGCAAAGGGTTCCAGCCACGAAATTCCAAAATGGCATAAGAGTATGAGAGCCTGTGGAGAATTCAGCGTTATTAAAATTTAATTAAAACCTGAGTCTATAAAAAAGCTAAAACATTTATCCAAGTAGATATACTACCAACTGCATCTCTTGAGTCTTATTCTGGCTTCACTTTAAAAAGTCTGCTTGTACACAGGAATATGGTGTATGGTTTTCCACTGTGTTAATTGACATGTAGCAAAATTGTAACAGTATATTCCTTTGAGAGCAGCGGTGTTCTGATTATCTCAGATTGCTGATGTCAGATATTTCTCATAGTTCAGGGTGAATTATCTGGTAAGCAATGATCTGCTTTTGAGATTGCTGTTTTCTTTGTAGAGCAGCTTAATAGCAGTGTATTTGCGGGAAAGAAAGGGCATAGTTTTGAAAACAGGTATGCTACAGTGAATATGATCTGCAATTGATAAGTAATTTATGGTTAGGTCAAGAGCTTAGATTCAGCAATTTAAATCTCTTGTGGAAGTCTCTTACCACTATACTTTGTGCTGGGACATGATTTAATGAGTCTGTACTAAAACCCTACAATATTTGAGATATACACAGAGAGGCTATTTTCAGTGTTCACATCAAGGTCCATGTTTGACAAGTAATACTGAGTGACACTGTGTCGTATATTGATTAGACATGCAAGTTAGAATTTCACTGTTCTCTGTGTACCTGAAGCTGATGCTCAATTGAAAATAAACTAAACTCACAGCAACCTGTATTTTAACTGCCAATTTACTAATTTTCAGTCCTGTGACAAATGGTTGGACACTTCAAAATCCTATGTATAGAATAATTCCAGGCTCGCCGCATCCAGAATACAATATAACATAAGAAATTTAGCAAACAAAAGGAGACCATTTATTCCAGCAGGCTCATTTGCTAAGCTAATAGTTAAGCCATTCCAATATCTCACCCAGATAGTTCCTAAAGGTTGCCAAAGTTTCTCCTTCAATTACATGCCTCAGTAATTTGTTCCAGGTTCCCACAACTCTTTGAGTAAAGAAGTGCTTCCTGGCTTCTTGAATTGATTTTTCTATCTCCTCAGTGTCTGCCGTTACTCCAGTTTTAGTATCATCTGTGAATTTCACAAGTTTACTAACTATACTAAAATCTGTGTAATTAATATCTCTCTATTTTAAAAAACAAACTTGGGATGAGACACCGACGAAACATGATCTTTTGAAAAGAGATCTTTCAGAGACATAGAGACACTTTCACTTTCCGCGAAATGGGCAAGTCACGTCATACTTACAACCTTTGGAAGCAAGTCCTGTGATGCACATGCAGAGCAGGTTAGAGATGATGAAGTAGGAAAATTTCGAAAGTCTCAAGAAAATGAGATTAAAGTGCAAACAAATGGTCGGTGAAGTAACAGAACAACGAAAAGAGATCGAATAGTGTTTGAGGATGTCTGGGGGACAAGAGAGACAAGGCAGTGACTTTAAAACGTTTGAAGCACCGCACGAAATGCAGATCATGCCACACAGGAGCAGCAGCAATCTAGCAGCTGACTGAGCAAAGAGGAGGTAAAAAAAAAAAAAAACAACTGTTTTTGATTCCCATTATATCACTGTTCAGAGGAGCATCCGCGTCTCCTTGGGGTGCGTTCAGCTCCCCTTGTCAAAACAGTGCATAGCGCTTGGCTTGTTGGCAAGCGAAGCAAACGGGGGGCAAAGCCCCCTAGTAAATCAAAAAAAGAAACAGTTCAAGGATAGACTCCTGAGGGACTCCATTAATGACCTCACTTCACATGGAGCATTCTTCTGTTATCTGTACTCTTTGTCTAATCCCAGTTAACCAACTTGAGATCCAGTTTTGCAGGTTACCTCTGATGCTGTAGCTTTGATTTTCATAAATAGTCTTTGAAGCAGGATTGTATCAAAAGCTCTCTGAAAATCTAACTATATTATGTTGTATGCTTTGCTTTTTTCAAATATTGTAGTTGTTTGTTCAAAAAATCTAAAAGATTGTTTTGCCAAGATTTTCCCCTCATATTTAGTGTATTATTTTCATATAGGTACTTTTCTAATTTATTTCTTATGAAAATTTTCATAATTTTGCATGGTATAAAAGTAAGGTATATTGGTGTGTAATTATCAGTATACATTTTGTCTCCCTTCTTGATGATAGGAGCTACATTTTCAAATCTCAGATAAGTGCCCAAATGCCGCCAGTGAGAAATTTGCCCAGTTGCTGCCCTTTACGTATGTCCTCAATCAGAGCTGCAAGATGTGAACTTTCAGCAGAAAATGGTTGTCATAGCCAGTTGATCTAAAAGAGAATACCCCTACCACCCCCAGTGATTTAGCCACTGACTGTGAGGACATCTGTTTTTAACAGAAGATTTTCTCTATTTCAGGCTTTCTACACTTGCCTCCTTCACTAAAGTGTTATCTTTTGCATGCTTGTAACCGGTGGTAGTGAGAGGTGTACTTTCATCAACTGTAACCAAGCTCTGGTGTGTTGTCAGTGCCCACCTCAGCTTGTTCTCACCCTTGTACTGAGAGCCCCCAGCCAATCAAGTGACTTAGCTGGTTGAGTTAGAGGAAAAGCTCTGAGAGCCAACTAGATGGCTAGACCATTATCTTCTGGACTGGTTCAATCTCTGATTCATGGAAGGCTTGCACTTTGACTACTGTTATGATGTCTTCTTCTTAAATTTCTCAGTGGAGGGCATCCCACTCTGACACCATTGTGAACATCTGTAAAAGCAAAGCATTTACTTTGGCACATTACAGTTCCGCAAAATTATATATCAAGATGTCAGTAATTTATGGTATAAAAGCACTGTACCTACTGTAATTACAGAAGGCTTAATTAAGTGAAACATATTCCAGAAAGAATTGTAAGAGACATAACAAAAACATCAAGGAATAATTTTGAATCAAGAAGTAAACTTGATTGGCACCAACAACAATAATAAACATGTGAAAAATACATTCCATGTCATGATACAGGATTTAAAATTCTTACACAAGCAATTAGAAATAGTGGTTTTGGTTTGACACAGAATTACAATACATATTAAAGTGTTGTTCTCATTCAGTCACTATTCATTCATAGTAATAAAAAACAGGTTTATGCCATGGTTGAACAGAAATTTAGAAAAAAAAAGGACTTGGTATTTAAGTGAATCCAAATTAGACCAATTGCTGAGGTAAAATATTAGTTTGCTTCCATTTCTTTTATGTTTGTATTAATGGTTTATAAGTTTGAGCTTCACTAATTTAAATTCTGTGTGACAGAAGATGTTATGGCAATAAGACATTTGCCTAAAAAGTCAGTTTTTTTTGTTCATAATGCAATTATGTATTGCTATTGGTGTATCTCACAATGCAAATAAAATGAAATATTAATTGTACAGGTATATTTCAATAACTGTGGCTGAACATGCAGTAGATTGAGCCGAAAGATACTGCAAGTATGTGCTCTCTGTCTCATTAGTTTTATTGCTAGTTAATGTTCTTTGTTGCCAGCACAAGTTCACTCAGTGGTTTGTACTGTTATTTTTCAAACTCTTTATTCAGTTTTACAAGTTTTCCACATGTCCAAATCCAGTTTCTACCTCCATCTCAAACTTGTGCAGTTACACTGACTAGTAACTCTAAATTGACTCAATATAAATAAATATGCAAGCCAATGGACTGGCACGTTGCCCGTGGCAGCTTCGTGCCTTATGCCCAATTCTTCCCAAGTTCCACTTAATCCTGTAATGAACTAAGCAACCTCAGAAAATATACAAATGTGCTGTTATTTGAGGATGCAACTCAAAGCTGTGACCTGTCTCCATTCTGATATACAACTCCATGTTTTCAAGGTACTCATCTTTTTTTTGAAATATTCATCATTGAATGTACTAATTGCATTAAATTCATGGGTGCTAGGTCTTATAGCAAAAGCAGCTGGTATAAAGTGGGAACTGGAATGGGGTGCTAGTGCACTGCACAAGTCTAATTCAGTCACTCTTTAAGTATAGCCATTAGGCAACCAAACTTGAACAGAATGTGCAAACTCCACACAGATATTGTCTAGGCCTGTCTCGGGGAGTTGTGAGACACAAGAGCTAACCACTCTGCCTATGTACAGTCCAACCATTATGCCAAAAAAGATTTTTTTCTCTTTTATACTAAACTTACTTTTAAGAGCAATGAAGTCCTACTTTCATAGTTCATCTATCCAGCTCTGTTGACTAAACACAATGGAAGCTTTATTTTTATATCTTTTTCTGTTTTTCATTTGCCCAAATACTGTTAATTAACATTATTATGTGTTCTTTTCTTTTGCCTTAAACAGCTTGTGACTGTGAACCAAATGGTATTGACACACCTCAGTGTGACCGCATCCATGGACACTGTTCTTGCAGGGAAGGCATCGCTGGTGTCAGATGTGACAAGTGTGCAAGAGGCTATTCTGGAATATTTCCAGACTGTGTAAAGTGTCATCAGTGCTTTGCTGAGTGGGATGTCATCATTGCTGACTTAACCAACAAGACTCACCACCTAGTAGAAAAAGTGATCTCTGTTAAAGCCAGTGGAGTTATAGGACCATACCAGGAGAAAGTGGATAAAATGGAGCAAAATTTAAATGACATCAGAAACTTCTTAGCCCAAAATCCTGCAGCACAACCACTGAGTGATATTGAAAGGCTATTGGAAGAGTCTCAGTAAGTAATTCATTCATCATGCCCTAGGTGCTATTCGCATACCAGTTAGAAAAGGAAAAACCCAACAGTCCATCACTGTTTAGATTGCTTGTATGGAGTGTTGCTTCCATTGTCTCTCACTGGTTGTCCTCTTTGAGACTGCAGAGATGAGATCAAACCCAGGTTGGGCTGCCAGTTCTTTTCATCTAAAGAAGGTCTACTTTAGTTAACTGTACTTCTGGCTCTCCTATCTTGTGACTAAGCTTTTCTGTGCAGCAACACTCTCTCAGCCTCTCAGCATGTGCAACCTGTTAGAATGGGCTTATAGTGTAAATATATATTTTATTTTTACAGAAAACTGATTACAGAGGTCTCTCAGAAGTTGAATGCTACTGAACTGCAGCTTGACTCTGTTTCGTCTGATAATAATGGAACAGATACTGAGCGGGAAATCCTTCAGGCGGATGCTGAAAACTTAAACAAAACAGTAAAGGAGCTTTCCGATCAACTGGAATTTGTTAAAAATTCAGATATTAGAGGTAAGTCTGTGGGAAAAAGCTTTATTTAAAAGAATTGAACCTTTAAATCCACATGTATAAATGGCTTTTTTTTTGTTTTTTGTTATAGGCAATAAGAAAAATAGTAAAACTATTGTCAATATGTTATCAAATATCATTGTGAAATGACTAAATATAGTAGCATCATATTTTCAGCAATATATGTCTTAATAACATCTAAAAAGTTATAAGCCATTTTGCCCAACCTAGAGCAATTTTTTTCAAAATGTAATAGAGCTTCAACAGCAAATTAACAAATTCAACGTTACACAGATTGATGATGCAACATGAAGGAAAAGAATGCAAAATTAAAATTGGTGTCTTTTCTCTTTGTATAGTATGTTGCAAAATGGTGAGAGATTTGTATTCTTTCCATATTGCTCTGTCTAACTCCCTTACTCATTGTGTAACTTCTAACATGCAAATCTCATTTGACTAAATGATTTTGGTGAAGCAGCGCTCTCCTGTGATTCACACTGTGCTGGACTTATACAAGGAACTATGTCCGCAACTGCTGTGCGATGCCTGAGTTTACTATAAAATAACATTATTCTACATAGAACATATGGCTGAGTACAGACAAAATGGAGTTTGGTATAGTATAGTAGCAATGTAGTGGCCGCCTTGGGACATTTCCCTATGCACAGTTTCTAGGAAAATAAAACAGGCTCTACTGCATTGTCAAGTTGAGATATGGCAGTCACCTATGTAAGTATTGCCATTTACACTATCTGATAATTTGGTTCCATTCATTCTACAGTATTTTACTCTTAATCAGCTTCCATCAATGCCCTTGTGTTTTTTTTGGAAGCTAAGGGTACATTTTGCACAAACGTTGGAAAGTATTTCTAATCTATATCAACATACACTGTATATGAAGTCCTTCTGTCAGGATACACTTACTGTTCATAATTCAAGTAGCAAAGCACATGTCCTCCTCATAAGAGGTACTTTAATGTTTCCAGCCTCCCATTGTGCATTCAGGTCAAACACTTTTGCTTTTTACTTGTCCAGCTTTACATTACCTTGCTCTGTAATGATTCAAGTGATTCTGCATTATCTGCCATTCCATAGTTTGGTATCCTCTGCAACTTTCACCAGCATGTTATTTATATTCTTATTAAACTAGTTAATATATTTTACATTATAGTAAAAATTACAGCAACCCACCAAAACCTGCAAAACACCTTTAACATCATGTAATTCTGGAAAAGGTCCTGTCACCATAACCCTTTGAGTTTAAACCAGTCCTGTATCCATTTATATTTACATTTACATTTATTTGATTGGCAGATACTTTTATCCAAAGCAACCTACAAAAGAGGTAAACATAATTGAGTAACAAAATGCTAGGGCCTGTTTGTTCAGCAAGTGTAGAAGGATAGGTAACAAAAGTTGATTGGCTCAAGTGAAAAAATGTAATAACTAATGAATTTACAATCATAGGTTGCAGTCAGCAAAGCAATTAATCTAACAACAAATTAACCAACAAAATAAAATATCGCAGAGCTGTTTTTTTTCCAATCAATTATTATTATCAATTATCAGATATTCACAGAACAGATGAGTTTTCAATTGCTTCTTAAATATATTGAGGAAGTCACCAGTACGGATGGAGGTGGGCAGCCTGTTCCACCGACTAGGAACTACACAGGAAAAGAGTCAGGATTGAGACTTGATACCACACAGACGTGGCATCACTATACACTGTTCACTGGCAGACCAGAGTGGGCGAGAAGGAAACAACTTGACAACTCTACTCGCCAGGACACACTTTAGGATCTTCCAGAGATGTAGGCCTCAAACCATCTGAGAGCAGTCCCAATGACACTAGGGTCAGGGAGGGTGGCAAGAAGAATGTCATGGTTGACTGCGTCAGAGGCAGAGGAGAGATCTAGAAGGATCAGGACCAATGACATGCTAGTAGCTCTAGCAAGTCGTAGCTGGTCGACCACAGTTAGTAGAGCCATCTCAGTCAAGTGATTTCTCTTGAAGCTGGACTGATTGGTATCAAGCAATCCATCTGTCTAAACTGAAGTTCCATTTCCCCAAAAGGATTTCCTCTGGCAGTACTTGGCTTTGTCTGCTACATTCCTTCCTGATTTCTCCAGATTTACACACATCATCCTCCCTTTCCACTTCTTTTAGTTTGATCAATAGTCTGTCATATGAGATCTTACCAGATGTTTTCTGAAAATCAAGATAAATGAAATCACATGCACCTCTCCAGTTATATGCTTTTGCTGCTTCCTCATAGATTTCCAGTGTATTAGTAAAACACAACCTACTCCATCTGAAACCCATGGTTGATTCTCACTAACACATCTATTCTATATATAAAGATTTGCCTTAATCGTTTCTTCAGTTAATTTTCCTATCAGGCATGTTACACTTAAACTGTCTATACCTCCTTGAATCAGCTTGTTTGTTTTACAATAATGAGATAACTTTTGTTAGCCTTCAGTCCTTATGAATTTCGACAGTGTACAGAGATTTTTTAAAAATATGTGTCATGGTATGTGTATATTTTAATTTGTTCCTAATACACTTGACCTCCTCATTGACTGTTCTTTTACTAGTAAAATATTGAAAGAATTTTTTGGGTCATCTTTCACCTTTTCCACAATATTTCTTCCTAATTGCCTTTTAGCTTTTCTAATATCCTTTTTTGCCTGTGTTGTCATGAAAGTGTGAGTTGTTTTTATTTTGCTTTTTAAGTTTTTATTTTCTGTTTATTCACCTGTGTACAGAGAGAAAGATGGTCATTTTAATGCAGTCAATTGTGTCTTTAATGATTGGTAACTCCCAATTCATAAAGAGTGGCAAACTATGAGGGCAACTTTTTATGATGCTGTTGAATTTTTTTTTTGTTGTTTTGTTAACTTGCTGTTTCTTAGCGATTATGAAGGTTGGTACTCTTTCAGCCTAGTGCATATTTTATACTGTTTAACTTAAAATTCAGCAAAATACATTCCAACTAAGTAATGAGAAAGATGAGAGAAAATGAAACTGGGTGAGAAACTGTTAATTATTAACTAAACTCTGAACAGACGAGGGTAACCAAGTGTACCCTGCAACTGACGTGTGCCATTCTACAGCAGTAAGATGCCTGCTTTGTACCTGATTCTGCTAGAACAGGCATCAGCTCTCATTATCTTGCTTTGTAAATAGTGAATTCAGTAAATTGATGGCTGACTGCAAGCAACTGTTTGTGTTTTTTCTTGCAGGTGCCTTAGACAGTATTACCAAATACTTCCAGGAATCAAAAGATGCAGAGTCAAGGGCAAATGCTTCTGCTACTGACCCTGGGAGTGTAGTAGAACAATCCTCGGCAGTTCGTCAGCAAACTGAAATGTTAATGAATGAAACAATGTCTGAGTTTGTGGAAAACCAAAAGGAATATGCCCAAAAACTAGATGATCTGGCTGCTGAACTGGAGACATTAGACTTGTCAGAACTGAGTGAAAAGGTACAGTTGTTTCTGGATTCTAATTTACCATCATTAAAATTTTGCTCTTGAATTTTAAAATTGTAATACTGATTATACATGGCGGCTCATGAAAGGTAGGCCTGCACACAGTAAAGAACTCCCATCCTGGTTTTAGCAGCAGTAAACATAGCCAGGTGAAGCTAGCAGAAAGTCCCCATGTACGTTATGTTTTGTTATGTTAGCACGGTTTCCTGTAAGGTTGCTGGACAGAAGACATGTTGTATTCATTGGAACAGTGGATTTCAATTGTGGGGCTCTATGTCCATGTAGGCTTTTTCAAGTTCACACATAAAGGATTCATTGAACAATATCCCATTCAAAGTGCTTAAGTGCACAATTCAGCAATTGATGAAAACGTAATACTGGTTCTGTGAGCAATGCACCAAAACAAGAAACCCTTCCATCTGTAAACCCAGACACTGTCGCTGACATTGTGAATAAGTCAATGCAGTGATTATCACAATAGACGGATGTGTCACAAAGCTCATGCCAGCATATACTCATGGATTTGCAGGCACCTGGTATATGTTTTAATGTAGTAGATTTATTATCTAAAAAAAATAGTGATTAAATACAACGGAGTGAGTTATTGGAAGTTATAGTCAATAGATTAGTTTCCTCCCCACGTCCCAATGTTGTGCAGATTATGGTAACCAATTAACTGTAAATTGGACCTGCATAAGTTGCAGCAAGTGTGCGTGCAGTGGCTGAATGTCTCATTCTGAGTTAGTTCCTGCCATATGCCCAGTGTTGCCTGGATAGGCTCCTGCTTCCCACAAGCCCATTTGAAGAATAAATGATTTCAGAATTAAACTCTGTGTTTCCCCTTCCACATCACAATTCTGTGAAATGACTTGCCCATATTGGCCCAGCACAGATGATGTGTGCCTTCAGTGGCTCATACCTGATGTGATCCTGTAAAAATGGGACAAAAACTGGATAGATTTTTGTAACTGGTAGTGTTTCCGGCTACTGGGTTAGGGCACTAGAATTTAAACTACAATGGCTTGGTTTTAGTCGCCATCTGTGACGCATTGTAAGATTCTGAGTAATTGTAATCTTATTCCTAAATATATTTAACAATTAATATATATATTATACACATACACTCACCAGCAACTTTATTAGGTACACTTTCCTAGTACCGGGTTGGACTGCTTTTTGCCTTCAGAACTGCTGTAATTCTTCGTGGCATAGTTTCATCAAGGCGCAGGATTTTGGTGCATATTGACATGATAACATCATGCACTTGCTGCAGATCTGTTGGCTGCATATCCATTATGTCATTCCCGTTCCACCACATCTCAAAGGTGTTCTGTTGGACTGAGATCTGGTGACTGTGGAGGCCATTTGAGTACAGAGAACATATTCTCATGTTCCAGAAACCAGTTTGAGACGATTTGAGCATTGTGACCTGGCATGTTATCCTACTGGAAGTAGCCATCGTAAAATCAGCACACTGCGGTCATAAAAGGATTGACATGGTCAGAAACAATACTTAGATAGCCTGTGGCATTTAAATGATGCCCAGTTGGTACTAAGGGGTACAAAGTGTGCCAAGAAAATATCCCCCACACCATTACACCACCACCACCAGCCTGAACCGTTCATACAAGGCAGGATGGAACCATGCTTTCATGTTGTTGCAGCAGAAATCGAGACTCATCAGACCAGGCAACGTTTCTCCAGTCTTCTATTTTCCAATTTTGGTGAGCCCATGTGAATTGCAGCCTCAGTCGCCTGTTCTTAGCGAACAGGAGTGGCCCCCGGTGTGGTCTACTGCTGCTGTAGCCCATCTGCTTCAAGGTTCGACGTGTTGTGCATTCAGAGATGCTCTTCTGCACACCTCAGTTGTAAAAACTGAGTTACTGTTGCCTTTGTATCCGCTCAAACCAGTCTGGCCATTCTCGACTGACCTCTGGCATCAACAAGGCATTTTTGCCCATACAACTGCCGCTCACTAGATACTGTATTTTCCCCTTTTCAGACCATTCTCTGTAAACCCTATAGATGGCTGTGCGTGAAAATCCCAGTAGATTAGCAGTTTCTGAAATACTCAGCCTATCTGGCACCAACAACCATGCTACGTTCAAAGTCACCAGTGAATATATATATACACACACACACTAGAAATAAATAAGTTGTACTGCATTCCAATTTTTTGTAAATGAGGAGATCTTGGGTACATAAAATAAATAAATGAATAATATTAATACATTAAGTCACTGTGGTGTATGGCTGATGCTTTAGATCATGTCAGATCAATAATATTAGAGTAAATGGAAGCTTCAATTTAGTTATTTACTGTGAGAAACAAAACAGATGTACTGTATATATAATTTCTTCCCTCTAACAGACATGTGGGCAGACAGCTGGAGGGCCATGCACAGAAGAAAAATGTGGAGGACTGAGCTGCAGGAATGAAGATGGCTCCATGAAATGTGGAGGCGAAGGCTGTGATGGCTTAGTAACTTTGGCTCACAATGCCTGGAAGAAGACTATGGATTTTGATAGAGAAATTCTCAGCGCATTAGCAGAAGTTGACAAGCTTTCTAAAATGGTATGTGAGATGTGTTTCTATTCAGTACAGTTAAAAAAATAATACAAATAAATAAAAATATACATATATACACACACACATTTTTTAAAAGGACATACTATATACTGAGAGTGTTTACAGCCAAGGGACTACACAAGTACAGTATAAACAAAACTAAGTTCATGTATTCTTGGCAAAATAATTAAAAGAATAAATGTGTGTTGCATAGAAGTTAGCTGTGCTGTTTTGGTGATTTAGTACCCTGGGTTAAAATTCAGTCCTGGTCAGTATGAATTCATAAATCCAGCATGAGTCTTCCTTTGGTTTTACTTCCTATATCCCTAAAGATGTGGGGAGGTTAGGTTAAATGGTGACTCTAAACGTGTCCCACCATGTGTGTAAGCAATAGAACTGACAGAAGCCTTATCCAGAGTTGTGCTGGACCCCCTATATTTAATTACATAGATTTGACAATGTATGTATAAATGAATCGATTTAAAAATGAATTATAATAAGTTTGCTCTTCTGAGTCTCAAATCACTTTAATATTAGCAAAGCAATGTTGTGAAACTTTTTTAAACTGTAGGTGGCTGAGGCAAAGGTCAAAACGGATGAAGCAAAACTAAACGCCCAGGAAGTTCTTGAAAAAGCAAATGCGACCAAGCAGAAAATTGACAGAACCAATGAAGACCTGAGGAATCTCATCAAGCAGATCCGGGAATTTCTTACACGTAAGAACTGCTGGCTTAGTAAACGACTGCTTATTCTCCTGGAGAGTACATTAGCATTGTCTTTTGAGGTTAAGGGAGGTAAAATCTTAAATGCTCTTGTTCTTAATTCACAGAGGACGGAGCAGATCTTGAAAGCATTGAAGCAGTTGCTAATGAAGTTTTAAAAATGCAAATGCCCACAACACCTGAGCAACTGAAGATGTTGACAGATGAGATACAAGAACGAGTGGGGAGTTTATCAGATGTGGAGGATATCCTTAACCAGAGTGCTGACGATATTCATCGTGCAGAATCCTTGCTTGCTGAAGCTAAGAAAGCTAGGTAAAAATAGATACTTGGTACAATGCAGATTTCTTGAATGTTCAGTTAAAGAGTTTCATCAACTGTTGATGATATGGGTGAGGGTTCTGGTGGCGGTGCCTTAGTAAAAAAAAAAAAAAAAAAAAATGTATAAACACTAAATAGTAAATTGCTTCTAAATGAAAAAAATATTTTTCTCAATAACCAGTAGTCTTACTTGTATACAAAGGAAGTATACAATCCATGATGACTAAAAACGGGGATGTGAAACACGATGACTGCTGTTGCTGATCTCACTGCCTGAGCATGTCACATTACACAACTAAAAACTGCAAGAAATACAAATTCGGCAACGCTGTAACAGTCCCAGACTCTCTAAGATTATCTAAATGAAATTGGCAAGTGAAAAAAAAAATTGTGTAATGACAGGGCCTTAAAACTGTAAGATAGTTATTGATAGGGTAAGCCTGTCAGAACCAAAACTACTCCCAGCATACTGGGTTTGCACAGAATGAATGATACATATGTAATGGACAAAAGGAAGACCCATTTACTGTATGCAGTTGTTTGCAGCCATCAATGCACCAAATAACATCAACAGAGCAGCCCGACAGTGCAGTGGTTAGCTCTCCTGCTTCATTGGTTGTCCATGTACAGTCTGCACATTTTTTCCCAAGTCCTTCAGTTTTCCTCTAGCATCCCTAAAGACATGCAGGTTAGCTTAAATGGCAACTTTAAATTGGCCTCCGCGAGAATGTGAGAGCTGGCCCTGTGATGGACTGGTGGCCTATCCAGGGCTGTATCCTGCATAGTGCCCAGCACAGAACTGGATAAAATGGGTTTGGGAATGTCATTTATTTACAACATTAAGGAGATATGGCTACCATGACTCCATTATTCATTCTCCCATGCTGTAGTCCAATGGACCCAACTACACTACAGAGAAACTAGTTACACTGCTCTGGCAAAAAAAAAAAAAAAAAAAAAATTAATGATCTTAATAGAATAAATTAAAACTATGCCACAAAGCTGGACATTCAGCACACCTCAGTGTTTCATTTTTGTATTTTCAAGGAGACATGCAACATATAGATTCACTTCATACAATTCTTTGTGTTGTCATTTGCATTCCTGCTAAATGTGACATACTGTAATTGTACAAGAACGTGAAAAAGTTTTGGAAAGAATTTAATTTTATATAATTACTAGGGGGGCTTCGCTTGCCAACCCATACTACACGCCGTTATGAAGAGGGGTCTGAACACACCCCATGGAGACACAGTCACTCCTCCGAAACTCCTCTTAAACTGTGATACAATGGGAAACATAGTTTTTTTTTTTTTCCCTCCTCTTTGCTTGATTAGCTGCTGGATTGCTGCCACACCACGTGATCGGCATCTCGTGCGGCGCTTCCAATGTTTAAAAGCCTGTACAGCAGTTGTCCTTTTGTCTCACTGCCTTGTCTCTCTTCTCTCCCAGACATCCTCAATCACTATTCAATCTCTTTTCACTGTTCTGTTATTTCACCGAGTAATATCTTCCATTTCTTTGCACTAATGCGATCTTTACTATCCTTTGTTTGAGACTTTCTAATTTTCCTAATTTCATTGTCTCTAACTTGCTCTGCATGTATATCACACCAACATTTTTGAATTCTTTACAATGTTCTACTTTGTCATCTACTCTTTGTCTTTTTCCGGCGTGGTTAAATCTCTTGGCACAAAGTCTAGTCTCGCAAGAAGTGAAAGTGTCTTACTGAGAAGGTCACGTATCGTCTCTCTAAACAGGTCTCGCCCCGTATTTTTTATATAAGAGAGATTTTTCAATTTTGGCAAGTAAAAAATTATTACAATAGCATGGCTAAAAAAAGTGATGATAGAACTTGAAACCCATGGTGCAGAAGTGTCTGCTTTAACATGTACTTAATTATATTTTCACTCTACAATGTTTATTTTATTTTCAAGAATTTAACAGTTGAGATTAGGTGTTTTGTATGCTTACTGATTTTGTGCAATGCGAAATGAATACTGAAAACACATACCATGACATTTGTTTTTTAAATATTCATCTTTCACATTTTTATTTCATGCAGCAATGAAGCAACAGATGTGAAGAACAAAGCCGTTCTAGTTAAAGAAGCTTTGGAGGAGGCAGAAAAAGCCCAGAATGCTGCGGAGAGAGCAATTAAACAAGCAGAAATTGATATCGGTGGGACTCATAACCTCCTGACCTCAGTGAGTCATCTGTCCTGAATACAATTGTGCTTCTGTTCGAGCAGAATTTGTGTGGGTTGAAACCCAGAAAGGCTGTTCTAAACCAGCAAAAGCTTTTGTCTTTGGCCTCATTAGGAAAATACATACCAGTCAATTAATATTACGCAACACATACAACACCATCTAAAGATTGTTACAAGGCTACACATTCATTATACGACACAGACAACAGGCAAAAAGCCTCCACGCAGTAGTGAGGTTCCCCCCTCATTTGTTTTTTCTTTTGAGACTTGCAAAAACCCCCTTCTCCCAAAACTAAACTCATAAATACAATAGATTCTTTACATTTTAGTGTTGCTGCCAGTCCAGATTGTTAGGAAAGTAACAATGCATTGCTATGTTCAGAAGGATGAGATGATGATCTGCTTAAAAATACGGTAAGGGAAAGACATTTTACACTCGTACATGTAGGTCCATTACACACAAATGTTTAATTTTATCTAATACTTTGACAACATTACAATGTATGTAAGCACTCATCCAGTTTGGATGGGGTTTTCACAGAATTAAAACCTTGATGACAGCTTGTGTGCTAATTTCTTTGTTTAATCCTAGATAAAAAATGAGACAATGGCTTCTGAAAGCACATTAAACAATGCAACTGAGAGAATTGCTAAGTTGGAAAAGGATATTGATAACCTAATACAGAAAGCCACAAACAACAGTATTGCGGCTGAAGATGTAGACAAAGTAATAATGCAAGTCAATCAAGATGCAGAGGCAGCCAAAAAGGTAAAGTGAAACGTATTTCTTCACAAAGTGCTTAGAGTAAATTCTGTATGAATTTGTATTTACTTCCTGCACTGTCACTATGCTCACAATAACAAAACATACCATGTTCATCTAGGAAAAAGATTGAGCAGTTAAGATACACTTTGCTTTTTTAATGTTTCAGGAGCTTGACAATGACCTGAAAAATAAGTACGATGATGTAGAAGGTCTAATTTCAGAGAAATTTCAAGGCATTGCAAGTGCAAAAACAAGGGCAGAACAACTACAAAACGAGGCTAAAGATCTGTTGTCACAAGCCAGTGGTAAACTACAGGTGCTGAAAGGTAAGTAGGAAAAGTTTGGAGTATATAAGACATTAATTATGTTACATTAAATATGGCATATGTATTTTTTTTGTAATGAATTTATTTTCATATTACCAGTTTGGGAACCAGGCACCATAATTTTGAATTCCCTTTTTTTTTCATATATTAATCTGACATCTTTAGTCCATACCCTCATCTCAACTGAAGAACAGTCATGTCTCATAGTTGATAGAAAAATGTGTACTAGGATATCTATAAAATGTTTTTAATGAATTAAACAAATGACCTATAATTTAATCTTGGCCATGTAATTGTTATTTTAGCACAGGCAGTAAGCAATTCCAATAATCTTCCATACTTTTTGTTAGATTGCCAAGCCCATCACCTCAAGGCAGCAGCTTCCCTTTCAGTCGTCCTTTACGGCACATTGCAAATACATGGACATGCCTGGTTTTCTTTTACTTAGCTGAAACATTGTGGTTTTCATGCACTGGAGACTCACCTTTCACCCTCTACTGCAGGGGTCCCCAATTATGGTCTTGGAGGGCTGCAATAGCAGCAGATTTTTGTTCCATTCAGTTTGAAAATAAGAAGCCAGGCCTACATAATGAAACTGGGTGTTTAGTGAAATAGCTTGTTAGTGCTCTCTTTGTTCTCTCCAAGGCAAATCTCGATCACATTGCAGTTTTTTCATTTTCCGGGAACATCATCTATATGTTTTGTGGTTCAGAACAGATTTGTACCTCTTGGTCCTTCCCTTCTCCCTCATTTATTTCAAAACATGTTATTCACACAGCTACTTCATGAGGTTTAAATGGATGCATGTTAGTTTTTTGTCATTTACACCTCATGATTAACTGATACGATACTTAAGAGGCAACAATAAAAACCTAAATGCAGCTGTTTAAAACTAAAATAGGCAACTAAAGGATAAGTTGGGTATTTTTTAAAGTCAAAATTATTTCTTCACAAACGTGGTATAAATGCATTTGCCAAACAAAATTGTGTTCTAAAGGTATGTGTTTTCTATACAATTTAAAAAATACAGTACATAGCCAGACCTGGTGTTTTACAATGGAACCCTTAGGGCATGGAGCTCCACTGGAAAATAAAAACATAAAAAGTAACTGAATGCACTGAATACGTACTGTTTGAAGCGGCAAAAGTTTCTATATAAGAAAACACGCCTTCTGTAGTTCCGGCAAATATTTGTGACAACAAAAGGGATCTGGAAATGATCGTTTTGTCACATATTTGTGGTACTATTTTTTTATGAGGTAAGGATATATTTTCTATTTGCTTGTGTGAGTTCTCACATAAATTTAGAAGTAAAACCAATTTTGTTTTCTGAGAGGAAATCATGCCTGGTGGGGGTGAAAGGTTACTGCAGAAGAAAACAAAAGCTGGGGAATCACACAAATCTGGTTGTCTTTTAAAATGGCTAAATTGCATAATATTAGTTTTTTTTGTTCAAAAATGTCATGTATAAACTCTTTTATAATGTGTGTGTGTGTGTAATTGCAAGACACAGATCAATACTCGACAACTATCTTGGCTTGAAAAATGGACGTATTTGGTAAGCTTTTATGCCCCATGCCCCACAGACTTCATTGTAAAATGCCAGGACTGGCTATGTATTTTTTAAAATGTATAGAAAACACTTCACTTTAGGACACAGTTTTGAATGTCAAATGCATATAACAATATTTGTGAATAACTAAATTAAAAAATATTAACTAATCCTTTACATGTTCTGAATCTTCACAAAAGAGTTAACTAGAACAGGGGTCGCCAACTCCGGTCCTGGAGGACCACCGTGGCTGCTGGTTTTCATTCTAACCCTTTTTTTAATGAGTAACCTGTTTTTGCTGCAAATTAACTTCTATTAAACTAATTATATTTGACTTTCTCTTCAAGACTCAGACCCCTTAATTGTTTTTTTCCTTAATTAGCAGCCAAACAACAATGAGATACAAAATGAACCAAAACAAGTGGTGTCCATCATACAATATCTGAAAATAAAGAAAGGTGAAGGCCTCAGGAATGCTGATCTGCTCATGTCCACAAGACATTTTAACAGTGCTCTTAGAAAGAGAAAATCAATTTCGGAAATGTCTGCTAATGCACCACAAGAGCAGCAACAAGCCATGAAATTAAAGAATTGGTTTAATTAACAACAAGAATTGGCACCTCATTAAGTAGCTGGTTGGAGTGAAATTGGTTGGAGTCTGAGGCCCTGACTTAGTTGGTCTTCTGTTGACTCCCTCACTTCACATTTCATTTTTGTTTGGGTGCCATTTAAGGAAAGAAATTAAGCAATTCAGGGGAACAAATCTTAAGAAAGCAACTCAATTAAGATGAATTCACAAGAAGTTAATTAGCAACACAAACAGGGCACTCAAACCGGCAGCCATGGTGGTCCTCCATGACTGGACTTGGTGACCCCTGAACTAGAACTAAGGCCAAAATATAGCTTTAGCAGTAAATAGATAGTTAGAACCTAAGAAATTGGTTAAAATAAAAACCTGCAGCTACTGCACCCCTCCAAGATGTAGCTCTGCTGTAGGGCGTGCAGAGTAGGATGTGGCAGCAGGATTTACTCTCAAAGCTGACTCGATGATCAAGCCCGCCTAATGGCAAATTCGACAGGTCTCTTCCAAGTTTTGATAGAATCATGTTAATCTGGAAAATTAATTTGTGGAAAACTATTGCCTTGTTGTTGGACTATTCGGTAAAAGGCTAGGCAACATGGTTGATATAAGCACAGACATACTGTAATAAAACTAGATGCCAAATTGTAAGCTGTGTCAAGTATAGGAATGTTAGAAATGTTAAAATCTCACCTCTAGACAATGTATGCTGGGATTGCCCTACTGATGTATGAAATTAGCTAAAATTAACTAACTTGTGTCCACAGAGTGACTGGAGAATGTAGAGAACAGGTGAAGGGCAGGAATGATAAAGACCAGTGGGCAAATGAGAGGACCTTGACTGAAGTGGTATGGGCATGTGGTAAGGGGACATGAGCAGCAGGTGACAGGGAGAGGGCTAAGGGGGAGAGATAAACGCACAGGTGGGAGGACAATGGGGTACGAGGGAGAGGGGATAGAGGGTGGGGGATACGCAATAATGGAGAAGGCTGATCAAGGCAGACAACCCCTAACAAATGAAGAGCAGCAGGGATGAAGACGACAAAGAATAAGATAAAGTATGCAATTCTTCTGTGTGTCAGTAGATGGCACTGTATAAACAGTTATACTGCTGAATCCACATTAAATACTTCCCTAACTAAAAAACTCATTTGCAAGGAATATTCAGTGTAAACCATGACATGCTCATTAATGTTAGGAAATAGGATAAGCTCAATTTTATCAACCAGTTCAAAAAACATAAGAGGAGCACTGCAATATATCATGTGTTTCACATATCACAATGAAGAAGAAGAAGAATATGCAGTTGTGACTTCAGGCACTATCACCTGATAATTAAAGCTTTTAACATGTCAAAAATACAATTAAATAGCAGATATCATTTCAAGGTTGGAGAAAATAATAATGCAATTGTTGACTTTTTGTTTCAGATTTAGAGAAAAAATATGAAGACAATCAAAGAATCTTAGAAGATAAAGCAGAACAGTTATCAAGGCTAGAAGAGGATGTACGTCTGCTGTTGCAGGCTATCAGCCAGAAAGCTGCTGTTTATAGTACCTGTTTTTGAATAAACAAAATGAATAAATAAAAAATCCAGTTAAAAACTAGATTTTTGATTTTTTAGTTACTGAACTTTAACATATGGAAGCCATCCAAAACATTTAAATGAACTAACAAGTATTGTTTGTGTTTTTCCCCATAAAAACTAAAATGTGATCCAACCTTTCACCAATAGGAAGATGCAGTTAAATTCTTATTGAACACATAATCTCTGTATGAGTGCATGATTATTTCAGAAATTTGGACTTGTAATGGCATAAATCTGATAATGGTTATTAATTCAGCATTTATTTACCAAAAAAATATATAAATCACAATTTAGAATCATTTTATAATGTGTTGTCTTCTTTGACCTCTGAGTAACCAAAAACAACTTACAAAACACTATTTTATATGTTTATTTTCTTTCAAACATGTCACATCTGATAGCTTTAAATTGAGTAAGCTCAAGGATAACAACTCCTCTTCAAACCACAGATGATACGATGGCCACTATGGCCATACAGTACTGTATGTAAATTAAATAGGCAATAATTTCAAAGCTTAAATTTTGATATTTTCCTTAATGTGAACAGTCAGTACAGTAATGTGTCAGCTGACATTTAAAGCCTTCTTTCTGCATGGTGTGTGTCTGTCAGCTGTACTTTACAGTATGCATACACTCTTGTTGTTTAAATGAATCTGTGAAGTCACTTAATCCGAAAGCACACTTTTTTCAACACCTCTCAAAACAGAAATCCTGAAGATTTTATTAATATAAAAACTCATTTTATTTTGCCATTTTGTTCACTGCAGACCAGATACATACCTTTCCTAAATTATAGAGGGCACTTTCAGTAATGGCGGGGGTAGAGGGGAACAAAAACCATAAATTGATCTGGGTGCATATTTGCATGGATAGATATATAACCAATTAAGGAAGCAGAGTGTATTTGAACGTCGATGCAACTTAAGTGCTTTATTTGCTTGAGTAACCATTTAACCAGTATTTAAAAACCCCACTCAACCATAATGTTTTTAGAATGAATGAATTTTATGATTGCCGTAATTAGAAAGCAGATTAATTTTTTTTTTATTACTCTTTAATTTAATATTTTTGCTGCTGGAATATGTGAATTTCCCCCTGGGATTAATAAAGTATCTATCTATCTATCTATCTCTATCTAATTTCCTTAGAGTGAAAAGCAGCAATACTTCTATGATAATCTACCATTAGTTCTTTCCACAGTGCAGTGGAAACTCAAATACACACCCCACAGAAGAGGCCATTTCTTATTCTAACAAGCTTGTATACAGCAAGTACCCATTGTTTCAAGCAAGTGCTTTAGTGCGTTGAACCTACGATGGAAAAGACTTGACAAACTGAATGTTATGGGGGGGGGGGGGGGGTTTGGGGGGGGGGGGACATGAAATTTAAAATATAACATATTTAACAGATCTTCATACCCCTGAACCTTACTAGACTTTTACACAAAATCAAATACCTAAAGGCAACTGTATATTCCATGGGCATCTCTCTTCTAAAACTGTAAAAATTCCTTTATAAATTGATGTAGAACCACACTGTATTCTGGAGTGCTGTCTAACATGTTTTTAGTACATTTTTCATATATGTCTTTGCAGTAATATAAATATTAGTTTAGAGCAGCCAATCAGTAAATTCAGACAAAACTTTTGAATGAAAAAGCAATCTCATATTTACTTTTAAGTTAATTAGTTCAAAGCAATACAAGTGACCACTTGGTCTCTAGCTAGTATTCTCATATCTGTGTATGCAGTAAAATTGCTGTAGCAATGTGTATTAATCGGTATGCTTTGTTTTGAGGGCTAGTGAACAGCTGGTAGAAAGACAGTATTTTAATGGATTATGTTTTACAAATCTTTATGAATGACAATCATAATCACAGTAAAAGAACTTGGCTATATTCAGAATAAGACTTTTTACATACTGTATAAATTCATTTCAGATCCACTTTCATAAAGGTAGAAATTAAATGCTTTGAATTAGTCCATAAGTAGAACAGGTCTTATTCCTTTCCATTTACTGAAAATGTATCTTAAATAAAACAGCTGCAGTACACGAATAAATAGCACTGTGCTCTGCCAATCCACATACGGCACTTTGTTGACTCAATTCATAATGTCGTAGGTTTCCTGCACAAACCATGGTTAGAAATTGATTGCTTTCCCAAAGGATGCCGCCAAATTCGCTTCTCTGAAAGCTTCTGAAACAGTCTGAAAAAGAACAACATTATAAATAAATGATCCTTTTTTAGGAATAGCCAATACACTTCAGAAATGCATGGTATCAAAATGATAAAAAAAAAAAACAAAAAAAAAAAAAAAAAAATTACACCTGTACTATATGTGGGTGTTCCACCAACAGCAATATTTAAAGAACTGACACAGCCTCTTCTCCTGGTTCTGCAAATGATTTTTCTACTTTACACTTTAGTCATGGTTTTTGTTTCCTTTATTAATCATTTATATATAAAACTGGAGACAATTTTATGGTAATTAGGCAGATAATGAACACACAATATAATCTGTGTGTTTATATAAATACAAAGTTGACAGGTTCATTCACTCGCTCACGCGTCATCAAAAACGCTATTTCCTGTTCAGCTAAAAAGCTGAAATTTGGCAGAATGGTACATCTATAACAGTAGGTGTTCACTAAGAAATGACATTTCAGATATCAATATTAAGGGGTAAAGTGCCATTTTTTGGTGTTGACCATCAGCACTCTTAGATGCATAGCAGCTCTCATTCTGGTTATCCGTTCTGCTCTGTAAACCTCCTGGCGTGATGTACTGAGTGTGGCAAAGCACTCTAACACAAATGACAAACTCTCTCCCATCCCATGAAGTATCAAGTGCTGCAAATTACCACAGTGGGTGAATTTACCTATGGAGTTTCTGAAGCTGTGAGTGCATTACCAAAGGGTGAAAGGTGCAAAAACTTCAGCATGACAGTTCAGAAGTGCTATGCAGCCCCCAGAAAAAAGGGGGGTGGCAGCATACATGCACAGCTTAGTGGGGAACAGAACTGATTATCTGTTTAAATGCAAAAAGATACACTTTCCTGTAAAATTCTATTTTGCAATGATGATCAACGAAAGCCAAGTCAGTAGGAAAAGCATCAATCGATCTATAGCAGGAATGTTTTACTCGTGGATTCACAAATGTAAAAGAATAAGCAGCTACACTGACTGAATATTATTTCTTACTAGCTGATTACCCAGTGGCTTCGCTCACTGAGTGCAAGGGAAAAAAACTAAAATGTAGTATTTATAAAATAAGTTTGTTAATTACCAATGTTATTTTTGAACAAATAAAGAGCATTTACAATAAATAGAAATTATATAATTATTAATTAAGTAGTAAAACATGTTGATAAAAGAATTTGAAGATATAAGAAGCATATACAGTGGGGCAAAAAAGTATTTAGTTAGCCACCAATAAGTTCTCCCACTTAAAAAGATGAGAGAGACATGTAATTTTCATTATAGGTATACCTCAACTATGAGAGACAAAATGAGAAAAAAAATCCAGAAAATCACGTCTGATTTTTGAAGAATTTATTTGCAAATTATGGTGGAAAAAAAGTATTTGGTCAATAACAAAAGTTCATCTCAATACTTTGTTATATACCCTTTGTTGGCAATGACAGAGGTCAACCGTTTTCTTTAAGTCTTCACAAGGTTTTCACACACTGTTGCTGGTATTTTGGCCCATTCCTCCATGCAGATTTCCTCTAAAGCAGTGGTGTTTTGGGGCTGTTGCTGGGCAACACGGACTTTCAACTCCCTCCAAAGATTTTCTATGGGGTTGAGATCTGGAGACTGGCTAGGCCACTCCAGGACCTTGAAATGCTTCTTACGAAGCCACTCCTTCGTTACCCAGGCGGTATTTTTGGGATCATTGTCATGGTGAAAGACCCAGCTACGTTTCAACTTCAATGCCCTTGCTGATGGAAGGAAGTTTTCACTCAAAATCTGACGATACATGGCCCCATTCATTCTTTCCTTTACATGGGTCAGTCGTCCTGGTCCCTTTGCAGAAAAACAGCCCCAAAGCATGATGTTTCCACCCCCATGCTTTACAGTAGGTATGGTGTTCTTTGGATGCAACTCAGCATTCTTTCTCCTCCAAACACGACGAGTAGAGTTTTGACCAAAAAGTTCTATTTTGGTTTCATCTGACCATATGACATTCTCCCAGTCCTCTTCTGGATCATCCAAATGCTCTCTAGCAAACTTCAGACAGGCCTGCACATGTACTGGCTTAAGCAGGAGGACACGTCTGGCACTGCAGGATTTGAGTCCCTGGCGGCATAGTGTGTTACTGATGGTAGCCTTTGTTACTTTGGTCCCAGCTCTCTGCAGGTCATTCACTAGGTACCCCCGTGTGGTTCTGGGATTTTTGCTCACCGTTCTTGTGATCATTTTGACCCCACAGGGTGAGATCTTGTGTGGAGCCCCAGATCGAGGGAGATTATCAGTGGTCTTGTATGTCTTACATTTTCTAATAATTGCTCCCACAATTGATTTCTTCACACCAAGCTGCTTACCTATTGCAGATTCAGTCTTCCCAGCCTGGTGCGGGTCTACAATTTTGTTTCTGGTGTCCTTTGACAGCTCTTTGGTCTTGGCCATAGTGGAGTTTGGAGTGTGACTGTTTGAGGTTGTGGACAGGTGTCTTTTATATAGATAACGAGTTCAAACAGGTGCCATTAATACAGGTAACAAAAGGCTCCTCTGTCCTCCACTCACAGAAGAAGTTACAGGTCTGTGAAAGCCAGAAATCTTGCTTGTGTGTAGGTGACCAAATACTTATTTTCCACCATAATTTGCAAATAAATTCTTTAAAATCAGACAATGTGATTTTCTGGATTTTTTTTTCTCATTTTGTCTCTCATAGTTGAGGTATACCTATGATGAAAATTACAGGCCTCTCTCATCTTTTTAAGTGGGAGAACTTGCACAATTGGTGGCTGACTAAATACTTTTTTGCTCCACTGTATATTATTAAACAGTCAAACATTAACATTTAAGAAGTAAAGATACATTGAGTACTACTGCAGTGGTTTCGGGCAAACTACCTGCTTGACAACCTTGCACTATGTGCCTGTGATTTAAGTGAAAAATTATTGTGAGAAATGTGGACACTGCCTTTCCGTGCTTAACGGGCAGAAAGTCCAAACAATTCACAAGTCTAATACATAACATGAAGAGGTCGGTATATCTTTTTAGATGTAAACCCTCCATTTTCTTAAAAGAATTCATCACAAAAGCAACCTTGAATATTGGGGGTTTTTAGTGACCCGAATTCATCTTAAGGGACAGTAAGTAGCCGTGCACCGCAATTTACCAAGAAAGTCCCGGTTCAATAGCACTGATTATACTTATTCGCAAAGATTTCCACTGTCCCAGGAGCTGACGGGGCACTTGAAGTGTGACAAACAGTGCGAGAAGAGAGGACGCTGCCCGAAACTGCGAAGCTGTTGACCCAGAGGAAAAGCCAGACATTCCGCGCCTCCCAGCGTCCACTTTGTTCTTACGACCCCTCGCCACTGAAGGTGGTCTCGTCTTCACATTGTTTACAGCTCGGCGCAGTTAAAAAGTAGAAAGACGCAAAGCTGTTTTCTTCATCTCTTTTACTATCAAGGTGTAGCGCGTTCCTCTTAAGTTGAATGAGAAGCCCAGCACACAAAAATCTCCTACTCTTAGGAAAATTAATTCTATTAAGTACGGAACCAAATCAAACCTTAGCCCCAATTTGATATCGTCATCTGGAGCTGTCTTTTATGAATTTATACAAAGGAAATAATCACCCCAACAATTCTTTAAACAATCAAAAAAGAATACATTATAAATCAAACAAAACAATAAACACCCTTTAAATCCTTGTCAAATCTATAATAACTACACAAACCCTAAACAAACCCTCTTAAACACTCTATAATATACTTCCCAGAAAACGGCGAAACAGCAAAGAAAGAAAGCAAGCAAGGAAAAGAAATGGAAAATTACCCTATTTACAAACAGCACAAATATATTCACAGTACTTAAACCTATATTACATCTATACACAAATATAAATTAGACACACACATACACACACACAATCCCCACACGTTCCCCAGTCTCTTTTATATTAACTTTGTTTTAAAGTCTAAATTCACACGGCCTGGGAAATCTGCAATGAATCCAGTGATCAAGTCAAATACGTTCTGCTGACTTGTATACTGAATTTAAATGTAAAAGAAGCGATCTCACCGGCCTGTCGACGATTCCTTTGTTGAAGGAAGAAGTCCGTCTCACCTGGGTGTCTCGGCGTTAAGAGTCCGTCCATGGCCGACACCCACACCATAAAAGTAAAGTAAAGCCGTGTGCTCTGAAGGTCCTTCTAGGTTAGCCGGCACTCCTTCTCCGTGCACCCAACCGTCCTTATTACGCAGTCTCACTTGCTTTACCGCTGGCTTCTTCTTTACATTCACATTCCCATTCCCAGCTCCTTATTTAAACAGTCTTTTTTCTTCTTTTCAATATCAGTAAAATAACTCACACACAAATAATAAGTTCCTATATTATAATATGTTCTGTGGTCATACGTCATTTCCGTTTCAAACACGAAAAGAATTTTATTTGTATAGATTTGTCTGACACCTTTGTCCAAGGCAACGTATAACATTTATGATACAATTGGTTACATTTCTTTTGGTTTTCCAGTTGGAACATAGGCAGGTGAAGTGACTTGCTCATGTTCACACAGTGTAAGTAATAGGATTTGAACCCATAACCTCAGGGTTTGAAGTCCAAGTTCCAAAGCCTTAACCATGACACCACACTGCCTGCTTGTGCAATCAGTTACATAGTACTTCTGATACACCCAATTAACTGATGGCACTATAAACTAGGCCCATTGTCTTACGATGCAAGACAGCTAGTAATTGTCTATAATGGAAATCATTTTTTGACTGATACTAAGCATGGAGGAAATGAATTATTTGGCTAAAAGTATATACATTTATATTCAGCAGTATTAAATGTTTAAATTACATGTACTTATGACAATCAGTTTTTTTTGTTACCAGTCATAAACCCAGTTTGAATATCTGCTAATCCTAATATTAAACTGATGTTCTGCCTGTGCCACACACCAGTCTTGGTAAGACTGAGGAGATTAGAAGGCTTAATGCGTGGCTGAAATCTTGATGCAGTGTAGAATGGTGTAAGTTTATGTGGTACTAGGACTCCTTTTTGAAGACATGGGACCTGTTCTGCCACAACAAGTTACATCTGAACTGGAGGGTTTTAGTCAAGGATTGTTTAAACTAGGGAATAATTGGGGTGTTGACAGGGTGTTTAGGACAGACCAGGCCTAGAACTACTGTATATGAAGGAACACACAATAGTGTAAAAATAAAGATGCAAAGTAATGTGAATTCTAACCTGACATTTAAATGTAAAAGTAAAACGAGTAACACGTTAAAAATAGCTTGCCTTTATGCTTGAGGTATCAAAAAAATAAAACAAGCGAGTTAGAGTTGTATGTAGAGGAGCATAATTATAATATTATGGCAATAATGGAAACCAGGCTAAATAGCAAAGATAGGGATGAGTATAACATAGGGGGACACACATTTTGTTAGGAAGGATAGACTGAGTGGGGTTGCTATTTATGTCAAACAGGAATTAAACGCAAATCCTCTTTAGTTGTATGACAAGCCCCATCTTAGTGAGGATGTGTGGCTTCACCTGAAAAGAGTTCTTATTTTGGGAGTGTGTTACAGACTGCCCAGTGCAGACAGTAATTTCAATGCATATCTTTTCAGTAATATTAAAAAGGCAAGTTTACAGGGGGATATTATAGTCATGGAGGACTCTAACTATACAAATATTGACTAGGATAACCTTGCAAATAGCAGAACACAAGAGGAGTTTCTAGAAGTAATCAGTGACTGTTTTTTAACTCAGTATGTTAAAGCACCAATGCGGAGTGAAGTTTGTCTAGATTTACTATTTTGTAATAATCAAGATTGAAATGAGGCTGTAGAGGTGATTAAACTACTATGGTCAAGTGACTTTAATATAATACAATGAGTGCAGATGCAATGAATAAAACTGTTAAGTTTAACTTTGGTAGGACAGATTTTGAGTGGACACAGCCAAGTCTAAGGTGGATAGACTGGGATAAGCTTTTAAGAGTGGAGACAGTCGAGTAGCAGTGCCTCTGAAGATTCTGAGGTTTTACATGCAGGAGGTAGAAGGAAATAAAAAAACTCTGCAGTGTGTAATTAAGAGTTAAAAAAAGAAGCTGCAAATTAAAAAACAGCTGTAAAATGTGTATAAGACTAATAACTACAATGTGAATCGTAGGACGTATGAGATCATGAGGGCAACGATTAACAAGTATATTAGGGAGGCTAAAAGACAGTTAGAGAAGACAGGACTATAGCAGATAAGGCGAAAGACGACCCTAAGAGACTCTTTCAGTATTTTAGTAAAGAGATTTTTTTTATATATATATATATATATATATATATATATATGATTTGCATAGGAATAAAAGTAACAAGCTGGTTAGGTTAACAGATGATACCAAGATAGGTGGAGTGGCAAATAATCTAGAATCCACTGAATCATTAAAGAGGGACTTGGACAGCATACAGGCTTGGGCAGATTTGTGGCAGATGAAATTTAATGTCAGTAAATGTAAAGTATTATATGTAGAAAGTGAAAATGATAGGTCAGAATACACCTTATGAGAAGGATTTAGGAGTCATAATGGACTCTAAGCTATCGACTTCCCGACAGTGTTCAGAAACCATTAAGAAGGTAAATTGAATGTTAGGTTATATTGCATGGTGCGAGAGTACTGCGTGCAGTTTTGGTCTCCAGGCTACAAAAAGGACATAGCAGCGATACAAAAGGTCTAGAGAAGAATGACTAGGCCGATTCCAGGGCTACAGGGGATGAATTATGAAGAAAGATTAAAAGAGATGAGCCTTTTCAGTTTATGGAAAAGAAGATTAAGAGGAGATATGACTGAAGTGTTTAAAATTATGAAGGGAATTAGTACAGTGGATCAAGACTGTTATTTTAAAATAAGTTCTATCAAGAACATGGGGACACAGTTGGAAACTTAAGGGTAAATTTCACACAAACATTAGGACGTTTTTCTTGACACAGAACCGTAGACACTTGGAATAAGTTACCAAGTGGTATGGTAGACAGTAAGACTTTAGGGCCTTTCAAAACTATACTTGATGCTTTTTAGAAGAAATAAGTGGATAGGACTAACAAACTTTGTTGGGCTGAATGACCTGTCCTTGTCTAGATTTTTCTGATGTTCAAAAAGCAAAACACTGGAATAAAAAAATGGCAGAAGACAAGTAGTTTAGGTTTTAAAAGTGCATTATATTAAACCAAGGGTCAGCAAATTCAGGCCTACTGGCCAACTGTGGCCTGAATTTTTTTTTTTTTTTTTTATTGGCCCGCATTTATGTAATTTTTTCCTTGCCATTCCCCAGAACAGTGTAACATCACCTACTGCAATTTACTTTTCTTTCATTGCTGCATTCTTTTGAGGTCATTATCACTGTAAATTACCAGATAAAATTGAACGTTCTCTTATGTTGAACTGCTCACCTAGTGAATATAGCTTATTTGTGTTGATACTATAGACCTAGTGCACACTGCTAGATTTCCATCATGTGAAAGAAAAGAAAGATCGATGTACAGCATCAGAACTTTAAAGAACAATGATTAGAAGAATACTTTTGTGTCCCCTGGAAAGAAAAAGCTATTTGTCTGATTTGCCAAGAAACTAGTGTGATAGTTAAAAAATACAACTTCAAAAGGCATTATGAGGCACAGATTTCAGGAGACAGGTGGAAGGAAAAACTTGAACAACTAAATATCAGAGGGAAAATGGGATTATTTTCCAGTCTGTGCATGATATAAAAAAAGCACATTAGATACACGCTTCCCAAAAGACTTAGTTGTCCAAAAAAAAGAATTGTTGCAGGAGCAGTTTGCTCAGACATTTCAGGATTTTATTTAACATTCAGATTGCATTAGGCTTTTTGAAAATCCTTTTGACATTGCTGTCAATTCAGCACCATCCACCCTTTAACTGGATGCAACAGTGCTTTGAAAAAACAAAGAATGTAATTTGATTACATTTTACAAGGAACTTTCAAGCGACAATTTTACTATTCTAAACACAATGGAACATGATCTTATTACCATGTACGAAAGCACATACACCTGTGAACAAACATTTTCATGAATGAGAACTACAAAATCAAGAGTGAGATCCATCCTCTTTGATGATCATCTGCCTGCTAGTCTGTGGATTGCAGTCTCCAAACACATTGCCTACTCAGCAGCTGAGAAGCAAGCACACACATCTCACTAATGGAGATGGATCAAGTTGTCTGGCTGCCAAAGGTGAGTTTAGTTTTATTACTGGTACATGGGGCAAAAAGTTTGCCGACCACTGTATTAAACACAGGACCAGTTCATCCGACAATTTAGAAGCATCAGAAATTTAAGATAGCATGGGAGTGAATGAATAATGCATATTAAGACAACAAATGCCAAAACGTAGGTAGAAAGGGACGTTTACCAAAAAAGGACCCTTCAAGGTGCTTGTAGCATTTATGTTGTAGGTGAAGTGTATTAGTATTGATTTTGATGTGTACATTTTGGTACATTGTGCTGCTGGAAGATCAAAACACATCTCAATGTAAACTTCCTGGCAGAGGCATTCAGGTTTTGATTTAATTTCTGCTAATGCTTGATGGAGTCCATGATACCACATATCTCAACAAGCTGTCCTGGGTCTCCCATATCAAAAATGTACCCTCAGGCACTTTTTTTGCATGCCTGTACCAAACCCACCTCAAGTGTTTGTTGTTAAAAAGGTCTATACTTGTCTCATCTGACACAGACCTCAACCCTACTGAAAGTACCAGTGACATATGGCAAACTGTGGGCACTTCAGTTTGATGACAACAACTTTCCCAAATAACTTGCTATGTAGATGACATCTGATCATAGATTGAGGGGTGTTCTGACCCCAAGACTCATGTCTGCAATTCTCCAACTGTGATCCCTGGAGATTCCTTGGCCACTTTAATTACCCTTCTCACCAGGCACTGGATCAGTACGGACATGTGTCCTCTTCCAAGCCAATTCTTAACATCTCCAGTGGCTTTAATCTTATTAATTATTGCCATGATAGGGAAAATGGACATTTTCAAACATTTATCTATTTTCTGATAGCCATTTCTGGATTTATGCAACTCAAAACCCATTTGTCATATGTCATTACTATGTTTTTGGGTCTTTCTCATAGTGATGGATGACTAAGTGAATTTGGCCTGTATGATATCTCTTATTTATACAGTGAAACGGGAAATGACAGCTGACCAGTTAAATGTTCCTACTCTATCACTTGAACTTAAAAATGTAAAATGTCAATGGGAATATACTTCAGTTGACTTTTTAGAGGTGCCAATAATTGTGGCATACTGAAGAAAAACAGTTATTTCATGGTAAGAATTTCTTTCCCCTGTCAATTAAAGGTTACATATTTGTTAATATTTTAAAAGAAAGATGAAGAGGATAAACAAAGGCTTTTTTCACAGCCCATTTTGCTTTTATTTACCAAGGGTGCCAACTGGAGTGCATTGTACCACTTTTCCAAACATTTTGTATGTTTATATACATGACTAATATGTATGGAAAATGTTTTGATAATAATGAATAAATGTACCAATTAATGTTGAAATGTTAACTTGAGAATTGTTCTGCTGAATTGCAAAAATGAGTTGATCTATTTATTTAATAGAACATCAAACATTCTCAAGCCATCTTAATCCAGTTCAGGGTTGTGTAGGTGTTTGAAGGTCATATGATTTAAGATATCACAGGTACATTTTAAGAATAATACATGGAATTGTTTTCCAATTGGCTTCAATTTACTTACCGGATGAGCATGACATACTCTTGCTACATCTTCACAGGATGCTCCATACTCCATTGCTAAAGCTGCTTCATTAATCATTTCACCAGCACCCTGAAAACAGATTCAGGTTTCACTGTTAAATTTTGCCCAAATGCAAGATGTGTGAAAATCTAGATTTTCTTTATGCATAAAACTGCCAAATTTTAATTTTTCTACACTTTCAAGAGATATATAAATAAATAAAACAGAAAAGCAACTAATTTGTTCTAAAAGGGACAAAAAACTTCCCAATACAACAAGTGTTAATGGGGGTCAAAGCTGAACAACAACAAATAAAATCAAAATGTTCATTAGAAAAAAATCTTAAAACTAGTTGTGTGTGTTCTTTTATTTATTTATCGATACTTACGGAACCAAGGATATGGGCTCCCAACATTCTGTCGGTTTCTTTGTGGCTTAGAATCTTCACAAATCCATCTGTATCTGCATTTGTTTTAGCCCTGCTATTAGCAGCAAAAGGAAATTTGCCAACTTTATAAGGAATGTTCTAAAAAAAAAAATATATATATATAAAAAAAATTAGAAGTCAAATATATAATTTAGCTAGTTTGAAACCATGTTTCACAGAATATGTTTGTTTTGTCATACATTCTGAATATTACATACATTTACTCTCTAAGCTATATAACAATTAGTGCATTAATTCATCCATAAATTCATTTTCTTAACCTACTTATCCAGGTCAGTGTCGCATGGCAGCTGGAACCTATGCCAGTTATTATAATTAAAAGTACATTCACAGTGCTCATTCAATATAATAAAATCATATCTGTTAGTAAACTCGGGATAGGGAATTTTGAACAGAACAAGAACCTTCACATACCTCTTCTTTTAACTGTTCTTCAGATTTACCAATCCAAGCAACTTCTGGATGAGTGTAAACAACAGATGGCACACAGTTATAGTCAATGTGAACAGCACCTCCTGCCATTCCCTCTACACAGATTATTCCTTCATCTTCAGCTTTGTGAGCCAACATAGGGCCAGCCACAACATCACCAATAGCATATATGCTGCAAAAAAAAAAAAAAATTGTTTTAAAGATTTTTTTTTTTTTTTTTTTATAAAACAGAGTAAAGAGTCATTACACACTGAATGTGGATAGTTCTATATCTACACATTGTTTTACTTGCAGTAAGGATCTGTTTTAAAGCAAAAAATGAATATGGCCTTGCTTGATAAAGCATATACAACGTACACAGGAAGATAAAAAACCTATGTTGGGCAAAAGTGAAAAAGAACCGGGGACATGGCATTCTGGTGGCAAGCTCAAATGGTAGGACTTTTAACTATGCCTTTTTGAGCTTATATAGCATTTAAAGTGAGGGGAATCAATCTTCTGATGAGGTTTACATAAAATGACACAATTTGAAATACATTATTTTCTGAGATTTTCACGCGCTGGGGTTGGACAAAAAAAAAAACTTTGAAAACATGCCACTATAATCAAATCAGTAAATGTTGGCGCTTTCAAAAATGGCCTATCACATTGACAAAAAAGCAAAATGTAGTACTGAAGTCCAGCTACTTGCTTTTCTTTTGCATTTAGAATATCAGTGAAGAAATTGTTTTAATTAGCCCTGTAATCTAGGACAATATATTAAAAAATGTTACTCATTAATAGTTTAAACACTGCATTATAAATATGTCCTGCGGTGGGTTGGCACCCTGCCCGGGATTGGTTCCTGCCTTGTGCCCTGTGTTGGCTGGGATTGGCTCCAGCAGACCCCCGTGACCCTGTGTTCGGATTCAGCGGGTTGGGAAATGGATTGATGTATTATAAATAAAACATTAAACAATGTGAAAACATTCTAGCCTTTGTCAACGAGAAATATGTACAAATATATAATCTTATGTCTATGTAAGTACAGTGAAAGGCATATACTGGGGATTCCAAATACTTAAAAAGTCTACTTTTCAGAAATGCTAAACCATCTGACTTGAATCAATCAAGGTATTATGCATCAACATGCATAAACCCCATTTGTGTGGATAGATACAGAGACAAATTAAAGTTTACAACTCATTTTAGGGAGAAAATTCAAACAACAGGATAATGTTGCTTTAGCATGCAGGGCTAATTGAAGGTCATCAGCATCTCTGTAAGTCTCGGTTAGCTGCCTCTGCATCTCTGTAGAACACAAACTAAACGGTTCTGTAAATGTTGCGTACTCCCGTTTCCTCGCTCAAATCGCGATGTATAAAACCTAAACTTGGCATAAAGCCACACACATTTATAAGGTAGCTCAAACCCTGGTGTATGCAAGTTCGCTCGATTTTGCAAACTGGCAGCACCCAGCATCAAAGCAGTGCTTTTGTTCCAGTGTGGTTTCCCTTTCTTTTTTAGATCCACGTCCACGACGCAGCCTTATCATATACACTGAAATTAACCACATATTCTTTATTAGTTTAAGGCATCTGATTGTAATTAACCTGTAACAATATAATGGTCCACAGAATGGTCAAACTATTCTAAATACAATAGCTGCTTTAGCATTGTTACTCTCACTGCACCTTCTTCTTTTTTCAGCTGCTCCCGTTAGGTGTTGCCATAGCGGATCATCTTTTTCCATATTACTCTCACTGCACCACTCGGAGTATTTACATTATATCACTGTATGTGAGTGTGGAATCACAGATCTACAGCAGAGAATTATCAGTATACTGCATCAAGCTCACGCTGCCTCAGCCATGCTGTCTATTTGAACTACGCTTATGCGACAAACGCTTCACAGCCTTTCCTGTACGGACCTGGCGGTTCAGAAACAGTTTCATCCCAAGAACTATAAACGCACTCAATCAGTCCATCAAGTGCTCCTTGTAGAACTGTTTGTACTTATCAGTAAAATTACCTCTCTGTAAATGTATGGCATTTCTAAAAGTTAGCTTTTTTCAGTTTTGTTCTCTCAGTCACATTCACACGGTCACTGATTACAAGCGCAAGGTGTGCGAATGAATATGAATAAGATCAATAACGTTGCATCAGTGCCACAATGTTTTACAAAATGTACTATACAGGTCATAACATGAGTTATTCCAAATATCCCATACCGAGGTGTGTCTATTGAATAACGAGGCTGTGATTCCACCTAGTAAACAAAGCAGTTAGAACCGGTTATAACTGCATGGGTGGTGACCTTGAACATGTCTGAACCTACATGACAAGCAGCAACACTCTAGGACGTTCAGTTGATTGTGAGTCGCCATTTAGTTTGGTTGTGTTTTCTGTAGTGTGCCAAAAAAAATGCTAAGTTTAAAAGATGTGCAAAGATGGTCTTAAGGGTTCTCACACCAGAGCAATGTCACAAGAAATGTTGTGTTGACATTCTGCAGCAACTTTACGCAGATCCAAACCTGTTTCATAATCACTTGTGACGAAACCTGGATCTTCCAGTATGATCCTGAAACCAAAAGACAGTCAATGCACTGGAAAACACCGTCATCACCAAGAATGAAAAAAGCTTGTCAAAGCAAGTCAAAATTCAAAGCCATGCTCTTTGTGTTTTTCGATATCAAGGGTGTCATTTTGGAAGAATGGGTTCCAGAAGGCACAACAGTTAACCAGCATTATTATAAGGAAGTTTTGATAAAGCTGAGAGAAAAAGTCAGAAAAAAAACTGCTGCAACTGTGAGAAAATGGTTTCATTCTTCACCAGGACAATGCGCCTGCTCACACAGCACTTTCTGTAAAGCAGTTTTTAACCGACAAGCACATTACTACACTTGAACATCCTCCATATTTGCCCGATTTAGCACATTGCGGCTTTCATCTTTTCCCAAAAGTTAAATCAGTGCTTAACACTAGAATTACCAAAGCCTATAAAAAAACTGATCCGTCCCACCTTAAATTGCTTTGCACCTCTCCATCAGCGTCTTTTGTCCTGTAAATGTGTCGATAAGCAGCAAGCAGCCTACTATCACATCCCCCCTACCGCCACAGTTTTCTCCGCTCAAGTCTGTTTACCTGTGCGTTAGTTGCTTAGAGTTGTATACAGTGAGAAGTCAAGCAAAATGTCACCTTTTATAAATACTATATCGTTATTTGGAACACGTGTTTACATAAACATGAAATGCATTGTTAAAACAGAAACGTTTTTCATGTTTTAGTAATAATTGTCAAAATGTAGACATGAAGTGTATAATGTATGAAGCCTGAAGTCCAAATATCAAATAAACACTTTCACAAAAGGTACAAATATAACAGATTAAGTGCACTTCTATTCAAGACTATAACTGCGGAAAAAGAACCCGCGTTAGGGTGCGACATTGACGCGCTGTATTAGACGGATGTCAGGGACCTCTGGAAATGTGCTAATTCGCAGGGTTTAGCTAACAGAAAGCCGAGCGCAGGAGTCACGGTCAGATGACTGGCGATATGAGTATATGATATGATAAGAGAGACTGTTGAATTCCAGTATTTTATATTTATTTAACGTAAAAAAAACAACTGAAACAATAAACAAACATGCTAAAGATAAACCAATATGGCGGAATGAAAAAGGTCTGTCGTGAACAGGCAACCACTACTGGTTGAGGGTGATACCTCATTAAACTTTCTTACACACGCATTTGCTACGACCGCTTCGGTGGCGCAGCGGTATCAGCTGTTGACTGGTAATCAAAACTTCACGGGATCAACCCCAGACGAGTCCGTTTTGAGAAGTGAGCTGCTCGTACTCTTATTATCGTAGAATAAAAACATACATTTGATTTCAGTCTGTAACAGCTGGTGTAAATTTACGATACTTATAAAGGTTAGCTTTTTTTTTTTTTTTTTATTTTTTATTATTCAGTTTTATTCTCTTAGTCACGTTCACGATTCCATCGCCATACTTTGTTTATAAGAGCCAGATCGAATGTTATTTACTTATTTACCTTTATTTATTTACTTACTTCCTGCAGCGTAAAGTCACAAGTAGACTGCAGAGCTTCCCGTGTACATATACAAAGCACAGCGATGGCAAAAGTGCGATGTGCATTCTTGCTCTAATGTAGAAACGTCGTCGTAATCTGAGTTCACCTCTGTTATAGCATGTCTTTCCCAGCAGCAGGCAGTCATCGGCAGTTTTCCCCATCTGCTATTGTCTGACCTCATTCTGCATATTGGTGAAGTATACCTATGGAGTTATCCTACGACTGTACTTAACTGGACAATTGGGAAAGTCACTTAAACCTTTGATGGAGTCTTAAGTTTAGACAGCCTGTCTTCAGATGAATGGCCGTTGTTATAAATGTAAAGGGTCAAGACTGATACTGCTTCCTGACTTAACTAATAATGCCTAAGATTGTGAGAATAGTTTAAACTTTCTTTCTGTTTTCAAATTTGTTGCACAAATTTGGGGGTGGCTATGTAAGAAAGTTTAATGAGGTCACGCCCTCAACCGGAAGTGGTTGCCTGTTCATGACAGACCTTTTCATTCCGCCATACTGGTTTATCTTCAGCATGTTTGTTTATTGTTTCAGTTGTTTTTTTACGTTAAATAAATATAAATTACTGGACTTCAACAGTCTCATATCACCAGTCATCTGACTGTGACTCCTGCACTCGGCTTTCTGTTAGCTAAACCCTGCGAATTAGCACATTTCCAGGGGTCCCTGACATCCCTCTAATGTAGCATGTCAATGTCGCACCCTAACGCGAGTTCTTTTTCCACAGTTATAGTCTTGAATAGAAGTGCACTTGTTGTGTTATATTTGTACCTTTTGTGTAAGTGTTTGTTTGATATTTGGACTTCAGGCTTCACACATTATACCCTTCATGTCTACATTTTGTCAATTATTACTAAAACGTGAAAAACGTTTCTGTTTTAACGATAAGTTTACATAAACATGAAATGCATGTGTTCCAAATAACGATATTGTATTTATAAAAGGTGTCATTTTGCTTGACTTCTCACTGTATACAACTCTAAGCAACTAACGCGCAGATAAACAGACTTGAGCTGAGAAAACTGTGCGGCGGTGGGGGGACGTGATAGTAAGCTGCTTGCTGCTTATCGACACATTTACAGGACAAAAGACGCTGATGGAGAGGTGCAAAGCGATTTAAGGTAGGACGGATCTACGAGTTTTTTCATAGGCTCTGGTAATTCTAGTGTTAAAGGGACATGTTTTGAGTCAGTTAATGCTGTAAAGAAGAAAATGGCGGATGTGTTAAAACAGCTGACAGAAATTGATTTGCTCCATGCCTTCGACCAGTGGAAAACAAGACTGCAGCAATGTATTAGTGCAAATGAGGAGTATATTGAAGGGGACAAGCATTAAATTTGTAATACATATAAATAAAAGGTGAGTTATTTAATCATTAAATTTGTAATACATATAAATAAAAGGTGAGTTATTTAATCAGTCTTGTTATTTAATAGACACCTCGTATACCTATGTCTCTGTTTTTTGTCAGTGCGGCTCTGACATCATGGACCATAAGGTGCATACTAATTCAGCGTGAGCAAGAACACTCAATAAAAGTGAATTAAAGTGACGGTGAGATACGAAGAAGGCAGATTCACCAGCGTTTGTGTGTCAATTTTTATCCCTCCAGATCAGAGAATTTCCATCGTCTCAAAACAGCAATTACATCTACAGTTAATCCCAGTTTCAGATAAAAAGTAACAGCGTCAGATCTGGGGCAGTGGTGGGTGTTGTATCGTGATTGTGACTGAGAGAATAAAAGTGGAAAAAAAAAAAAAAAAAAAAAACTTTTACAAATACAGTAATCCCTCCTCCATCGCGGGGGTTGCGTTCCTGAGCCACCCGCGAAATAAGAAAATCCGCGAAGTAGAAACCATATGTTTATATGGTTATTTTTATATTGTCATGCTTGGATCACAGATTTGCGCAGAAACACAGGAGGTTGTAGAGAGACAGGAACGTTATTCAAACACTGCAAACAAACATTTGTCTCTTTTTCAAAAGTTTAAACTGTGCTCCATGACAAGACAGAGATGACAGTTCCATCTCACAATTAAAATAATGCAAACATATCTTCCTCTTCAAAGGAGTGCGTGTCAGGAGCAGTGACTGTCACAGAGATAGAGAGAAAAGCAAACAATAATAAATCAATAGGGCTGTTTGGCTTTTAAGTATGCGAAGCACCGCAGCACAAAGCTGTTGAAGGCGGCAGCTCACACCCCCTCCGTCAGGAGCAGACAAAGAGAGAAAGAGAGACAGAGTTTGTTTTTCAGTCAGAAATCAATATGTGCCCTTCGAGCTTTTAAGTATGCGAAGCACCGTGCAGCATGCAGCATGTCGTTTCAGGAAGCAGCTGCACAAAAGATAGCAACGTGAAGATAATCTTTCAGCATTTTTAGACGAGCGTCCGTATCGTCTAGGTGTGCGAACAGCCCCCCTGCTCAATCCCCCTACGTCAGGATCAGAGAAAGTCAGCGCAAGAGAAGTCAAGTCAACTTTATTTATAAAGCACTTTACATACAACAGCCGCTGACCAAAGTGCTGTAGAAAGAGAAAAGTAAGCTGGGTAGCTTCTCAGCCATCTGCCAATAGCGTCCCTTGTATGAAATCAACTGAGCAAACCAACTGAGGAAGTATGTACCAGAAATTAAAAGACCCATTGTCTGCAGAAACCCGCGAAGCAGCGAAAAATCCGCGATATATATTTAAATATGCTTACATATAAAATCCGCGATGGAGTGAAGCCGCGAAAGGCGAAGCGCGATATAGCGAGGGATTACTGTACTATAAATTCATATCGGCTGTTACAGACACAAATCAAATGTATGTTTTTATTATATAATATTAACAATAAGAGGAGCTCACTGCTCAAAACGGTAAATTTGCCGGGGAGCTGGTTTTGAACTCACAACCTCTGGATTACACAGTAAGTCGGCAGTTCTAACTGCTGCACCAGGGAAGCTGTCATATTGTACTTGCACCTTTTGTGAAAGTGTTTATTTGACATTTGGCCATCAGCCTTCACACATTATACAGTTCATGTCTACATTTTGTTATTTATTACTAAAACGTTTCTGTTTTAACAATGTGTTCACATAGATTGTTGTAGATACAAAACACACACCAAATTATTTCCCCTTACAATTCTGGGTAGCTCAGTCCCAAATAATCAATCAAGGCAGGAATTGGGAGAACGTCTTGCCCATTCTGAGGCGATGGGGGGGAGGGGGATGATGGTATAGCAGGCTGCTTGGGTTTATCGACACATTTAGAAGACAAAAGACGCTGATGGAAATGTGCGAAAGGATTTAAGGTGGGCCAGATTTAAGAGTTTTTTCGTTGACTCTGGTAATTCTAGTGTTAAATGCAGGATCAGATGAAGCTAGTAACCATACCTGGTAAGTCTCACAAATTCACTACCAAAATGATGAGAATCATCCATAGTTCAGAAATACTGTTTTCAGAACAGTAGTGTGCAAACTGTTAAACCACTGCAGGAAAAATTTATACAACCAATTAAAACTCACACTCACATAGTCAGTATGAAGACTGCATGAAAGCTAAGCAAGAAGCAGTAAATTCTAGTAATATTAAGTCAGCAACACAGGTAACCATTAATTAGCTGTGTACACCAACATATATTTGTATACAGCAGGTTACTGAAAGTAAAATCAGGTAACAGTAGTTATCTTTTTTAGTTTATTAAAAGACAAGGATTCAAACAAAACTGTGCAACGCAAGTTCAGGGTAAGAGAACTCACCCCCTCCTACAATTATTCTTCCTAAGTTACATTGCATTCACTTTAGTCCAAATGTCAGACAAAAATCAAAGAATATCTTAAACAAGTAGTACTTTTTTTGCAACCACAACGGATTTGTAGTTAAACAACGGTTTATTATATAAATGAGGAGTATATACTGAAAAGCAGATGCTTGCAATGGTGCTTCTTTAAAGGTATGTGCCTTTTATTACAATACTTTCCTCAAGAATGGGGATGGCACTGCTCAAGGTCTTGCAGCATCACATAAACAGTGTTACTATCTAAATCATTCTTGAACCTACTATATATAAATACCAAATTTATAATTTGTTAGTATAAAAATCTGTGGAGCGGTTATAAAGTGAGCTTTAAAGAATTCACCCTAAGTGTATGGAAACATCTGACTTCAACTGTATGCCAGAACTATCAGGTTGTATTCTTCTTAATCTTACGTTACTGTCATTTAAGATTTTATCATGTACATTAATTTTTACATGCACATGTAACATCTGTTTTCTTAATATAGCAATTTAATATTCCCATGTTTAGCATTATCCCCACATTTTACGTTTCTTAATGGTGAGTGGTGGTGATGGCTGAATTTTCAGAAGGATTCATTCATTTTGCAAAAAACACGTTACTTGGGATGCTGGTGCTTAACCCAAGCTGTGTGCAAATAAAAATTTCAATCAACTTAATTTGTTTATTTTTTTTTATTTTAACTGAGACAGATACTTGTTGCAACTGCCATATGGAACTTTAATAAACGGTCAAATGTTACTTTGCTTACTTCATTTGAATGTTTTCGTTGTAGAATAATTACCACTTGTTTTTAACATATTCTTATATCCATTTAACCTTATACTGTACATTGTTGTGGGATTAGGTTGGAGACTATCCCAGCAGTACATAAATACCATGAAATTCAGTTCACAATTTTGCTCAAATGAAACACCACATTAAAAAACACACCATCAAACAACTACCCCGATACGTAAAGCTAAACGCACACTGAGGGATGGGCAGTGCATAGTTACTATCAGGTTCAAAGGCAGTAGGAAAAAAACAAAAATTAGTAAACATTCATACCTTGGTACCTTTGTCTGGAATCTGTTATTAATAGGAATCCTGCCTCGGTTGTCAAGTTCAACTCCCACACTTTCCAGCCCCAGATTCTGTGTATATGGACGCCGCCCAATGCAGACTAAGAGCACATCACACGTAAGAACTTCAGGTTTGCCACCTGCAGCTGCCTCCACTCTAAACAGCACGAGAAGAAAAGAGTAAAGCTAATGACAATGATGTTTGACAGTGGGACAAAGAAATGAACAAAAGGTTACAGGCAGCAGCTGCCTCCGTTCTAAACAACATAACATGAAATGAGTAAGGCCAAAGACAATGATGCTTGACAAGTGGGGTAAAGAAACTAATACAAAAAATAGAATATTTATAATTAGGATGCATTCTTACTTATAGATACAAAAACTTCATCATAAATCTGTTAATTGATAAGGTTCACATCATACCAAATCAAACAAAATTCATTATCGTTCACTAGAGAAAATGGCATTCAATTGCTTTTAATATTTTACATGTTCTTATTTAGACATGATTATTCATTACCTTGTGTTTCATGCAATCACAACAAAAAAAAGGGAAATGCAATAAATTAAAATAATTTACTAAAAATCCAGAAGTATGTGTAAAATGCAAAGTGTATAAAATCATTATACATTTCCACCAACTTTTGATACACTGAGTCCTGAGGCATTAAAGACAATTTAAAAGTCAAAACTGGAAAAAAAAAACAATTTATTACAGAGCACACTTATGCACACAATGACATTATACCAGGCCATTTTAAGGATGCCAGTAAACATAAAACAGGTTGAGTATCGCTAAGTCAAAATTCCAAAATGATCCAAAATCTATAACTATTTGAGCACCAACATGACCCCACCAATGTTCCTCTAACTTACTTTTTACTGCTAACTGGATGTGAACAACATTATGAGCAGATTCTTAACAAATGTATTCATTCTGCGTGGGGGTGGGGCAGTGTCTGGTCCCTGTAAAGCATCTATCACTAAAAAGTTACGACACACTATTGACAATTTAGGATGAGGAGGATGTCACTCATGAATCACCATGAAGCTGGGATTAATGATCAACAATCAGGATCAAAGTTCCTATTATTTGTTTGGGGTCAGTTTGGGTGGTGAGGTTAGTGGCTTTGTAACTGTAAAGCACTACAACACAGGCAGAGACGGTCAACCCATTAGGGAACTGCCAAGAGCACTGTTTAGGTACGTAAAGGGACACATACCCAGCTCCTTGATATTTTATCATACTGACTTTGCACTCTGGACACCAAGGAGGATGGCTCCTCAATGTTTCACAGGACTAGCTGCGAGCGCCATACTCGGAGGGGTGCCGTGCAGGTAAGTTAAGGATCATGCTTTCCGAGGCCTAGGGCTATATATGGGCTTTCTGCATTCACGGAATGCAGGATAGATGCTGCGTGGCAGTTTCAATATGTTTGACAGTGAAACAATAACACCTACAGTATGTGGCAGTTCAAACTGTAGCACTGCATTGTAATAAATAAATAAATGAAAACCTGCACCGAGGGTCATATTTATAAAGCTTAAAGTTTAGTTCGGTGCTTCAGGACAAATATTGAACTAAAATAGAGTCTATACATTATATTCCTAAATTTCGAGGTACACTAGGTTTGTCATGTCAACAGACATTCTAATAATGGCAATACAGTAATCCCTCGCTATATCGCGCTTCAACTTTCGCGGCTTCACTCTATCACGGATTTTATATGTAAGCATATTTAAATACATATTGCAGATTTTTTGCTGGTTCGCGGAATTTCTGCGGACAATGGGTCTTTTAATTTCTGGTACATGCTTCCTCAGTTGGTTTGCCCAGTTGATTTCATACAAGGGACGCTATTGGCAGATGGCTGAGAAGCTACCCAACCACAGCGCGTATTACGTATTAAATAAAACTCCTCAACTATATTGTGAGCACGGGGGCTGTTCGCACCCCTAGAGGATAAGGCTACTCCTTAAAAAACGCTGAAAGATTACCTTCACATTGCTCTCTTCCTTGCTGGGCTTACATATGGCTGCTTTGTCAAGCGATATGCTTCCCGCACTGTGCTTCGCATACTTAAAAGATCAAACAGCACTTATTGATTTTTGATTGTTTGCTTTTCTCTCTCTCTCGCTCTGACATTCTCTGCTCCTGACGGAGGGGGTGTGAGCAGAGGGGCTGTTCGCACACTGGCCTAGAGGATACGGACGCTCCTCTAAAAAAATGCTGAAAGACTACCTTTACATTGTACAGTACATCCTTGCAACTGCTTTGTCCGGCAGTGCTTTGCATACTTAAAAGCCAAACAGCCCTACTGATTTTTGTTTGCTTTTTTCTTTCTCTCTCTCTCTGACATTCTCTGCTCCTGACGCGCACTCCTTTGAAGAGGAAGATATGTTTGCATTCTTTTAATTGTGAGACGGAACTGTCATCTCTGTCTTGTCATGGAGCACAGTTTAAACTTTTGAAAAAGAGACAAATGTTTGTTTGCAGTGTTTGAATAATGTTCCTGTCTCTCTACAACCTCCTGTGTTTCTATGCAAATCTGTGACCCAAGCATGACAATATAAAAATAACCATATAAACATATGGTTTCTACTTCGCGGATTTTCATCTTTCACAGGGGGTTCTGGAACGCAACCCCTGCGATCAAGGAGGGATTACTGTATTAATTTTTATAAGTGCATGTCTTCATTTAGCTGGTTTGTCTGAAATTCCCTACTCATAATGTACAGTATATACAAATATTCCAAAATCCAAAAATAACTGAAATTCTTCTGGTCCCATGCATTTCAGTTTAGAATGGAAAGAAGATAAAGAAAACAAAAACATACAAAATAAAGACAATAAGATAACATGAAGACCTCATGGACTCTGACTAGCCATTGTGACACCATGCTACCTATATTCATAATTAAAAAGCTGACAATTTTATGATAAGGCATTCTCTACAATACAGTCCAGGAATGGACACTGGCCTGAAAAATACTGTACATATCAAATCTCTGATAAAGTCACTCCCAAGCATCTTTAACAATCCCTATATAGCAATGCAAGCACAGATTATAAAATGCTGATTCCACTCATGTGTAAAGACACATACCTCAAAAGCAAAGACACTTTCAGCAACATATTTCATTAATTCTATTGCATTAAGTATTTTCTTGGATTTTTGGCTTTGTACCCTCCCCCACCATAATCTATTGTTTATGGGGGAGGCCCGAAAGCTTTAGATTCGTCAAATATTTCAATCTCCAGTTCTCATCGTTTTAGGGTCCCCAGATACAGAAAACATTGATATCTCAATGATGGTGTGCGTCTGTCTGTCTGTTACAGTTTCTTCAGGACGGTCTAGAGCTAAAATGGCTGGATGGAAAAATACTAAACTTGAAACTTAAGCCTGTTATAAAATGACAATGTGCCGATTAGTTATTGAGCCAAATCATGCAAGAGAAAGAGCAAAGGAACCCTCAAATACTGTAATTCTGCAATTAACTATGAATTCTTCTTGTCAGTTATTATTGTAATGACCTATTTTATGTTCAGAAAGATCAACATCATAGCGGGAATTGATTACTGAAATGTTATAGAATAGTTCGGGTAACTTCGTTCCTATGGTGCAAAGCCTACTGACGCTCACGTCTGAGTTTTTTTAATTTAGATGTAATTTTCTGTCTTTCTATAAATTTGATATTTTTATCATAAGGTTTTCAAAGGATTGTATATATGGTTACTGTTCTGTTCAATATAATCATTCACCTCTCTTTAACTCACTTAGAAAGACAAGTAGAAGTAACGTCATAATAAGAAATAAGCTACAAGGAGAACCGAAATACTACAAATTTGACTAGACTGACTTAATCACTGGCTTCCATAACACTTTCAGCTTCTCTTCGGTCTCAGCACTCTAGCCTTCCTTATTTGGTTTGTCCCTCATGGACAGTAGGCTAATCTTGATGACTGCTGTTGGCTGATGCAGGACACAAAAAAAATTAAAAGAAAACAGACAGATTACACAACAGAGGAGCAAACACAACAAAGAAATGGAAAGTGATCAGGAAACAAAGATTTAAAACGGAGCTGTATTAAAGTAAGAACATTGTGGCCATGCTGAAAATGTTCATCTTTCAAAGTTTGCTATAATAGGAAATTGAAACTGCAGATTATATTTAAACTGACAAATTTGATTTACAAATGGGAAAAATGCATTTAACAGAAAGTATTAATGGAGTGAAAATTAGCTGTGACAGTGGTAAAGTTGAAGTACCTTTTTTTTTTTTTTTTACCCTTTAGAAATTAAAAGATTAACAACACTCCAGCAACAAGGGGACTCATACAATGCTCTCTGTGGAAGCACTGTTGGACCAGACCATTTCTGAAGTTGAGCTTCTGTTTGGCCAGAATATCCTCTGTTTACAGAGGATGAGTGTCATTGTTCAAAATAACCAGTAGTAAATGTCTATTTCTCAACCACTGCCTCCGTCGACTCTACACCTTCTGCTAGAAGAGGGACAGTTTTACTTAAGTTTTTTGAGTCTGTGGTCCACACCTAAGGTAATACTATTTTCCCCATTGCACGGCTAAATAGAAGGTAGATACATAAAGTATCTGAGACTTTAATGCAACAAAAAACAAACTTCCTAAAAAATAACTTGCCTCTCCATTAAAATGTAAACGAACATGGAAGGGAGGAATACACAAAAAAAGTAACTTAAGAATGTTTGACGGATGTTTTGATATTGTTTGCTGTTGCTTAGCATTTGTTCCCATTCAATCCTACTGTATCAGAAATGTTGTTGTCTCCATTCTACATAAAAACATGAAACTAACAATTTTTCTTGATCAACACTACAAACAATATGGGGTAAGTAACAGATAAAACTAATGATTTTGTAATATTTAAATATAAATATTTTTAAAAAATGAAATCTTTTTTCACTAATGTATGGAATTGGGTTTGGTTAAGTAAATTTACACTTTTTTGGTCAGAATGCTAGCATAAACAAATCACAAACAAATATGCCTTTCATTCGTCCACTCTGTAAATGTCTATATCTGGAATGCCAACTCTGAACAAATAAAATTACAAAACCATTCGAGACAGAACTTTCACATAAATATAATGGAATAAAATGAAAATTTCTTACGAAACATCAATTTTCCCATCTGGTCTCTTGGTTGCACCAGTGACCTTAGTTCCGAGCTTAAATTTTAAGCCTTGTTTCTGCAAAATGCGCTGAAAGTTTTTGGAGATTTCCATATCAATTCCTACACCTCCAATATGGCCAAGGAACTCGACTGCTGTAACATCTGACCCAAGCCTATGCCAAACTGAACCCTGGAAGAATTCATGAAACACTAACATTAATAATAAAGACAAAGATATTATGAAAACAAAGTTTTACTGTAAAATAAAAATACATACCGCACTAAATTGATGGAAAAAAAATCAGCAAACAGATTGCTAGGAATTTTTAAATTAAAAATGGGTTCAAAGGAAAGTTAACCTTAGATTGCTAAGACTAAGTGATGAGGAATTGCATGGTCACTTACTTTTAATATAAAAATAACATATCAATGAATAACTACTTAGAATGCTGGTATTCATTTGCCAGAATGAGGGCCACATCTAACTTTCAAAGTGTTTACTTCCAGCATTCAAAGGTTTACTGCATTTTGATTACAGAATGCACACAAAAGAGAAAAATAGTTTTTCAAAGGTATGTCCAATGTCTGATAATTTGTGTAAGTTTACTACTGTTTTTTTCAAAATACAAAGCAAAGTTTCTGCCTTTATCATCCACCAATTAAACAACAAGTACAAATTATCAATCTGGCAACATTAGACACTTAACAAGTTACTGTATCTTTTACAATTTTCACTATATGGTCCACTTACAAATAATTAATTTATCAAAGTCTCTAATTATAAATATTTTAAAATATATACTGTAAAACAATAAAGACAAGGCTCACATTACACAAGAAGAATTTATCAGGACAAGACAAAATATTTCAAAGAATATCTTTTGAATTACAAATTTTTATGCTGTCCAAAGAGGGATTATGGCCTCACCAATTCAACGCCAATCACCCCAGCTCCAATTACAAGTAACTTTTCAGGAACACTTTTCAGAGACAATGCTCCAGTAGAAGACACCACTGTGGTTTCATCAATCTGTTTATATATAAATAAAAAGTTATGGAATTTCACCATTAATAAGTTTTGAAATGGCATACAGTACTTCTAATCATTTTAGCCATAACTAGCTTATAATGATTTTTCTGCAAAATATGCAATACAGTAAAATAGGTCATACCTCAATTCCAGGGAAGGGTGTCACCTCTGATCCAGTAGCTACCAAAATATTTTTGGTATTAATAACTTGTGAACTGCCATCACTTCCTACTGCTGTTACCTGATTCTTGCCAGTGATTCTGCCAAATCCTTCAACGTGTGTTACCTTTGAATTAAAAATATTCATACAAGTTACAAGCAAAATTGAATTCAGTATTTAAAAAAAAAACTTCATTAAACTTTAGTGCGTGTTTGAATTAATTTTGTTAAATAAAAATAAAACAAACTAATTTTCTGGTACACATTTGTTTCTCAGACAACAAATTAAGGAATTTCTATTAAATAATAAAAACAAAATACAGTGGAACCTCGGTTTGCAAGCATAATTTGTTCCGGAAACATGCTCGCAGTCCAAAGCACTCGTATATCAAAGTGAATTTCCCCATAAGAAATAATGGAAACTCAGATGATTTGTTTCACAACCCAAAACTACTCATATAAAAATGATTAATACAAAATATAAAGTAAAAATACATAAAACAAATTAACCTGCACAATACCTTTGAAAAGAATCATGGCTGGTGTGAGTGAGTTTCTAAATTCGTGTGGGATTCCACCCAACGGGACGACACACGGAAGAGCATCCCAAAGCAATTGCAGTCTCCCAGCGCTGTAGCAGTTTGCCATAAAATCAAATCCGAAAAGATCGTGGGCATGCTATAAGCGCCTGCTGTCGATGGGTGATACAAGGAACAAGGAACATTATAAATGCACAGGGCACAGTACTACTTGGCCACGACCCTGCCTGACTGCTGTGTCTGTGTATAGGAGAGTGGCAGATCCTGCTACAATAAATAACCGCACTGTTGCTGTTTCAAGCTTAATAAAGCTGGTTTTGCTAAAGTACTGACACTCAGCTTCGTGTTTTGGGGTGCAAGACGGGGACTCGTACGTCACAACGCACGCACGCATAGTCACAATGTGTGTCCTCACAGGTGGCACAGTGGTAGTGCTGCTGCTTTGCAGTAAGGAGACTGTGGGTTCGCTTCCCAGTTCCTCCCTGTGTGGATAGCGCTTTGAGTACTGAGAAAAGTGCTATATAAATGTAATGAATTATTATTATTATTTAAAGCTGTAGTAAACAGTATACGCTCGTGCGGATGTTGACTATATGAGTGAGGCACGCCTACTCAGACAGAGAATAGGAGAAGATTGCCCACAATCCCGCAGCGAGAGAGAGAGAGAGAGAAACCATCAGCTCAGTTGTGATCACATGACGTTCAGCAGACAAAGCGTATACATACTACTCGTACTGCAAGACCTCGCTTGTTTATCAAGTCAAAACTTATTAAAAATTTTAGCACGTCTTGCAAAACACTCGTAAACTAAGTTACTCGCAAACCAAGGTTCCACTGTATACAATTTTTTCAAACATCCCACAGTGTACAAGCACCCTAAACCAACAGAAAAGGTCAGGCTAGATGAAGATACACCTTAAAATTATTATTAATTGCTTCTCTTTCCATTTTGCCTTCAGAAGATGGAATCAGAGAGCAAAAAGAAGAAAACACAACATAAAACAAAAATATGCTTAACTGAACAGTCAATGACTATTGATTTGCTTATTAATTAAGACTTACCCTTTCCTTAAGTGTCTTTTTGTTAAGCTGCCTGAGAATTTACTCATTCAAGGAGTCAAAAATAACATTTCCACATGCACTAAAGTGATATTTACAAGAAAAAAGTATCAAAGAAGTGGAGTCAAGAAGAAGAGGAGTTGAATGTACAGGATAACCAAAGCCCCAAAATAAACAAATAAAAAGAAAAAAAAAAGAAATACTTGTTTACTTTTCCCCACCGTGGGTGACAGAATGATTGTTTTTGTTAAAGTACGTAAAGAAAAGTGGATAAAATTAACACAAAACTGGAGAATACAGGACTTATTTAAAATTTCACCTGTCATCATGAGACACCAGCTGGTTGAAATTACAGTATTAAAAGTTCTAGCAACTTTTTAAACAGTTAAAATACCATAATGTACACTCACCGATAGCTTCATTAGGTACAACTGCTCATTAACACAAATATCTAAGCAGCCAATCACATGGCAGCAACTCCACGCATGTAGACATTTTCAAGATAACCTGCTGAAGTTCAAACCAAATATCAGAATGGGGAAGAAAGGTGCTTTAAGTGAATTTTTAAGTATGTCTGAAGCTGCTGATCTAATGGGATATTCATGCACAACCATCTCTAGGGTTTACAAAGAATAACCCAAAAAAAAGAAAATATCCAGTGGGCAGCAATTGTCTAGGCAAAAATGCCTTGTTGATGCCAGATGCCAGAGGAGAATGGCCAGACTGGTTTGAGCTGATAGTACGGCAAAAGTAACTCAAATAACCACTCGTTAGAGCCAAGGTATGCAGAAAAGCATCTCTGAATGCTGCACACGTCGAACATCAAAGCAGATGTGCTACAGCAGCAGGAGACCACACTGGGCACCACTCATGACAACTAAAAACAGGCAACTGAGGCTACAGTTTACACTGGTTCACCAAAACTGAACAACAGATGATTGGAAAAAACATTGCCTGGTCCGATTTCTGCTGTTTAACAGTATGGACATTTTCTTGGCACACTTTGGGCTCCTTAGTACCAAATGAGCATTGTTTAAATGCCATATCCAACCTGAGTATTGTTATTCACCATGGCAATCCCTTTATAACGGTAGTGTACTCATCTTCTGATGGCTATTTCCAGCAGGATAATGTGCCTTGACACAAAGCTCAGATCATCTCAAACTGGTTTCTTGAACATGACAATTAGTTCTCTGTACTCAAATGGCCTCCACAGTCACCAGATCTCAGTCCAATAGATCTCAATCCAATAGAGCACCTTTGGGACAAGGTGGAATAGGAGATTCACCAACTGCGTGATGCTATCATGACAATATGGATCAATATCTCTGAGGAATTATTGTATCCCATTGTTGAATCTATGCCACAAAGAATTAATGGTAGTTCTAAAGGCAAAAGAGGTCCAATCCGGTACTAGCAAGGTGTACCTGATAAAGTGTCCGGTGAGTGTATATCCACATTCTAAAAATAACTGAATTTAAAGCTGAGAGCATCTGTTATAAGCAGATGATGTCCCTGACTTTCCGTTCCCTCTACACTTAATTTCAGCATAATTGAAATTTTAAAAAGGTAATCAAACAGGATGTTTAGGTACAGAACTGGCATTTCACTAATTAAATCAACTGATTTTTACTGATATTTAACTGATAAACAGTGACAATACAACATCTCACTGAAACATGTTCAACTGTTCTTGCTGAAGGTGATAGAAAAAAAAATTGTTAACCTTATTTTGTTTAAATAAATGGGCAATTCCTCCTGTTAAAGCCTTGACTGCACTACTTTTTTGCTCCATCATTTTCTCCAGATTCAGCTTAAGTTCTGTAACTAGAGTAAGAAAAATATATTAATTTCTGCTCAAACATGCTGGAAGGAAGGTCATTAAGGCACAATCTATAGAAATATAAATATATAATGAAAAGTTGAATGAATGACTCATTCACTCACTAATCAACAAAAAAAAATAATTCCTCTTCACTTAAAAAGTTGAAATTTGGCAAGATTTTACTGTCTAAGCTAATAAGTATCTGCTAAGAAACAACATTTCAATACAGTGCATCCGAAAAGTATTCACAGCGCATCACTTTTTCCACATTTTGTTATGTTACAGCCTTATTCCAAAATGGATTAAATTCATTTTTTTCCTCAGAATTCTACACACAACACCCCATAATGACAACGTGAAAAAAGTTCACTTGAGGTTTTTGCAAATTTATAAAAAATAAAAAAATGGAGAAATCACATGTACATAAGTATTCACAGCCTTTGCTCAATACTTTGTCGATGCACCTTTGGCAGTAATTACAGCCTCAAGTCTTTTTGAATATGATGCCACAAGCTTGGCACACCTATCCTTGGCCAGTTTCGCCCATTCCTCTTTGCAGCACCTCTGAAGCTCCATCAGGTTGGATGTGAAGTGTCGGTGCACAGCCATTTTAAGATCTCTCCAGAGATGTTCAATCGGATTCAAGTCTGGGCCATTCATTCAGGCATTTCAAGGTCTTTTGGGCACTTCGTTGTAATGAAAGTATCTGCTGAATGTATTTCGTAGTAACAAGATTTCGATAGACTCATGTCATATGGGGAAACTGTTGGGACCATAAAAATACTTTGTTGTGATGAAAATTTGCTGTAAAGATATTCGTACTTCAATCATGTCTCTTCTTAACACTAGAATTACCAAAGCCTACGAAAAAACGGCCCACCTTACATCCCTTCGCACCTCTCCATCAGCCTGTTTTGTCTTCTAAATGTGCCAATAAGTCCAAGCAGCCTACTATTCCATCCCTCCCCCAAATGAGAGAACGGGCACAAAGTTCTCCCAGTTGCTGCCTTGATCGATTATCTGGGAGTGAAGTGCTGGAGTTTTAGAATGGAAATAATATATCGTTATTTGGAACACATGCATTTCATGTATGTTCCTTTTCTACAATAATCTGTGTAAACACATCATTAAAACAAAAACGTTTTTCATATTTTAGTAATAAATGACAAAATGTAGACAAACTATATAATTTATAAAACCTGCAAAGAAACACTTTCACAAAAGATTCAAGGATAATGCAACAGCCTCCGTCACATAGTGGCAAGAACTACTGACTTGTAATCAAGAGTCGATTAGGTTCGATCCTGACTCTCTCGTATATTTACCATTTTGAGTAGTGATCTGCTCTTATTATTAATGTTATACAATAAAAACATACATTTGATTTGCTTTTGTAACAGCCGCTGTAAATTGATAGTACTTGTAAAAGTTAGACTAAAAGTGAAAAAAAAAAAAGCTCTCAGTCACGATTACGATACATACTACGTTGTCCTCCAACCAAAGCCCAACCCCCCAAAGGGATCGGACGTTAGTTTTAATCTGAAACTGGGAATAACTGTAGGTGTGAGTGGTGTTTTGAGACAATGGACCTGGAAACTCTCTGATCTGGATGGATAAAAGCTGACAAAAAACGCTGGTGAATCTGCCTTCTTCGTATCTCATTGTCACTTTTTTTTTTTTTTTAATTCAGTTTTATTGAGTGTTCCTGCTCAAACTGAATTAGTATGCACTTTATGGTCCATGATGTCAAAGCCACACTAACAAAAAACAGACAAATAGGTATATATGATATTTGGAATTATTCATTTTATGACCTGTATAGTACATTTCGGAAAACGTGGCAATGATGTAACATTATTCATATTAATTCGCATGCCTTCTGTGGTTGTAATCAGTGACCACGTGTTTTTTTTTTTTTTTCGATCTTTCCCAGTCTAAACATTTTGGTGCATAGTGGTGCTTCTTTCGTACTCCAGGACATGCAGAGGAAAGACAGTTCCTCTGCATGGTGAGCCCATTAACACTCTTCTTTTCTCAGTGGACCCCATACACACCTTGCACAGTACATGTGTGTTAATCGCAGTTGGGTCAAGCTTGTTATGGCACAAGCAACCGGCCACCTGCGTGTTCCTACTCGCACTGAATAAGCTCACGCCTTCTGGTGCACAATGTCAATGTAGCACCAGTAGAAAAAAAAAAAGAGAGACCAATATACAGTTAGGTCCATAAATATTTGGACAGACAACTTTTTTCTGCACATTACCACAATGAATCTGCATCCGAGTTGTTTCATTTAAAATTCATTATGGTAGTGTACAGAACCAAAATTAGAAAAAAGTTGTCTCTGTCCAAATATTTATGGACCAAACTGTATGTGACATTTTAAAGAAATAATTTTATGACCTGAATAGTACCAATCAGAAAACATCATCACAATAATGCAATATTATTTGAAAACAAACAGCATCAGATCGGGTGTGAATTTATGCTAGCGCTGTTAGCTTAGTCATATCAGAAAAATGGGGGGTGGGCGCAAGGGAGTGTATGAATGTGACTGAGAGAATAAAACTGAAAAACAGCTAACTTTTACAAATACCATACATTTACAGCTGATCTGACGCTGTTCGATTAGTTAACTGTTAACATTTGAATATGATTGATTGCATATAGCGTGGAACTGACCTCTCTGTAATATTCTTTCCACTTGATGTCCTGGAGTACAAAAGAAACAGTAATGTGCACCAAAATGTGAAGACTGCATGGGCAAGATCGAAGAAAAAAAAAAAAAAACACGGTCACTGATTACAAGCGCAAGAAGGCGTGCAAATGAATATAAATAATATGAATAATGTTGTATCAGTGCCACAATGTTTTCCGAAATGTACTATTCAGGTCATAAAATGAGTTATTCCAAATATCATATATACCAATGTCCCTGTTTTTTGTCAGTGCGGCTTTGACATCATGGACTATAAGGTGCATACTAATTCAGCGTGAGCAGGAACACTCAATAAAACTAAATAAAAAAAAATTCAAGTGACAGTGAGATACGAAGAAGGCAGATTCACCAGCGTTTGTGTGTCAGCTTTTATCCCTCCAGCTCAGAGAATTTCCAGTTCCATTGTCTCAAAACACCACTCATATCTAATTCCCAGTTTCAAATAAAAAGTAACCGACTCAGATCTGGGGCTTTGGGGGTAGTGGGTGTTATATTGTGATCGTGACTGACAGAATAAAAGTGAAAAAAAACTTGAACTTTTACAAGTACTGTACATTTACAGCGGCTGTTAATATTAACAATAAGAGTAGCTCACTACTCAAAACGGTAAATTTGCGGGGAGATGGTTTCGAACTCACAACTTCTGGATTATAAGTCGGCAGTTCTAACCGCTGCACCACGGAAGCAGCCGCATTGTACTTGCACCTTTTGTGAAAGTGTTTATTTGATATTTTGCCATCAGCCTTTGTACATTATACAGTTCATGTCTACATTTTGTCATTTATTACTAAAACAAGAAAAACGTTTCTGTTTTAACGATGTGTTTACATAGATTGTTGTAGACACAAAACACACATCATATTATTTCCACTTACAATTCTGGGTAGCTCACTCCCAGATAATCAATCAAGGCAGGAACTGGGAGAACTTCTTGCCCGTTCTAAGGCGATGGGGGGATGGTATAGCAGGCTGCTTGCTGCTTGGGCTTATTGGCACACTTAGAAGACAACAGAGACTGACAGAGAGGTGCGAAGGGATTTAAGGAGGGCCGTATTTACGAGTTTTTTCAAAGGCTCTGGTAATTCTAGTGTTAATCTTCTTTTGCTTAACACTAGAATTCCTGAAGACTATGAAAAATCTCGCAAAGGGATTTAAGGTGGACGGTGATTACACTTCATCAGCATCTTTTGTTTTGTAAATGTGTCAATCAGCACAAGCAGCCTGCTGTCCCATCCCCCACCTTGACAGAGCTCAAGCAAAAATCTCTCCCAGCTCAAGGCTCCTTATCTGTGTTTGAGGTGCCTGGGGTTGTATAGGGTAAATAATATTGTATATTGTTTGGAATACATGCATTTCATGTGTGTTCTGTGTCTACAAAGATCTGGGTAAGTGTAGGATGAAAGGAAATGCGAGAAATGCAAGTAATGTTGAACACATACCTAAAGCAGAAACCTTTTCCATGTTATACTAATAATGACGAGAAGTGTATAATGTGTGAAGACTTTAGTCCAAATATCAAATAAATACATGCGAAATGTAAAGGAAACACAGCTTTTTTGCCTATCACTGCCTAATGTGATATTATATATTATATTTGACATAATCTACAAAAGTGAGATTCAGGCAGTGGGACAGTGGCAGCGGAATACACTTGGCCAAGCATTCGTTTTACTGTGTGCACCACACAGGGCGATAAATATGCATTGACCTGACTACACTAAAATTTATTTTTAATCAACAGTTGTATATCTGAAAAAGCCAACACTGTTGTCCACCTCCATATCATCTTTAATTTCGCAATACCAGTCAACATCTACAGCTAATTCAGATGTTCTTTTTCAGAATTAAAAAAAGAAAACTGGACAGTGCTTTTGAGTGAACAAAAGTAATAAGCAACTTTTTTTTTTATTTGGTAGCCATTTATTCAAACCTACTGCACTAATCAGGCTTTGATGCTAATGCACAGTTGAGGTTTATAGAACCTTTTAGCTTTGAATGAACCAATTTTGAATGACCTTTACCCAATACTGATTTTTGGGACGTCCTGTAACACAAAATTCTGCTACAGCCTTTTCCACACTAAAACCCCCCACCTCACCATGTCTTCACCAGCTATAGGTGTTTTCTGCAGTTCATGCTGCACATAGTTCTTTTCACCTATTCATTGCATGGGCTGCATAAATGTGAAGCTTGTAAAAAATTTTTACTGTTTAATAAGTTAGAGTAAAATTCAATTCAGTGTTAAGAGTTTTCTTGCCTGGCTGTGTATTCCCCTTCCCTATAAACATACATCTGGTGGTAAACTTGAAATCAAATTCTTAAGTGAACCAAGTAAAATCACACATATGAAACAGTCTTTAGTTCATTTCGCTTGATATCATTGTATGATACATGCAGTACATTGTGCCCATTGCAAGCTTGGGATTTGAGGTTTGCTTTACTTAGTACTTCTTTTTCTATCGTTTTCCATTTTTTTCATAGAAAAAAAAAAACGCAAGTACACACACAACTATATATACTGTATACAGCAAAGCACTTAATAACATTGTACTTCTGATAATATCTGATTAACAACTGGCATTATAACTGAGGCCCACTGTCTCAGAGAATTTCCTGGGCAAAACTGCATAACATTTGAACATTACAAATAAAAGAACGGAGTGGGGGTTTACCCTCTTGCTCTGCTATTATTACAAGTATCTGCCTCATCTCTTAGGTGGGTTGAGCATCCCACTTACCAAGATGCAACAATTTGTGCTACGTTCTTTCCTCCCATGTCTCTTTCTCTCTACCATGACCAGGCTAACTCTTCCTCTCACGATTCAGCTCTTCTTCCAGTTTCCTTTGCTACTGTAGACCTAATAAGATCTATTAGGTGAGGAAGCTATAAAACCTTCTTGAGGTCGCTTCTGGCCCAGCTGCAGAATCATGGTTTCAAGGTGGTCCTTTACCTACAGGTATACCAGGCTAGATCTTCATCTAGCAGTTCTTGGTGCCCCTACACTCAAGCTCTTACACACTTGTCAAGATCAAGTCTAAGGCAGCTTCTGAAATACATGTATTGCTTATTTTAAATGGATCAATCAAAACTAAAGCAATGTCTCCTAGTAACCAAGAGCGAGAGTACTGTGTGTCTCTCTTCTCCTTTCAAGACAACCAAGCAGCTGTGGAAAACTAACTAACTACACAAAAAGCCTAAACTCTCCAACTGATTCAAAGCAAGGTCCTCATAAGCCTCACTGTCTCTTTCAGGCTCATTTCTGTCCCACTTCTCCAGTAAATATACAACAGGATCTACCACACCACTTGTCACTTCTGCAGAATTGCTCTCTCCCTGCTGCTATTGGTCTTTCTCATACAGACATACAGTATCTCCTGGAGAACGTCTCTCTCCCATAAAAAAAAAAAACAAAGTGCAACTATTCCCTCCAAACCGAACTGTACCTTTAACTTCACACTATCTACATAGATAATTTTTAGTGAAAGTATTTTGGCAAATGAAAAACTGAAGGACTTCTTCTATGGAGCTTCTAATTAAGAGAAATTTATAAGTATATTTTATTAAAAAAGAGTTGTGGCAATTGGTATTTCATTTAATGGAAGGAATTCACATATTAATGTTGGCAAAACTGTTGCTGGACCTGCATTGTGCACCATTATTAAATTTCTATGATGGATTAGCACTCTTTACAAAGGACTTTTCTTCTTTTGTGTCCAATGTTGCCAGGGAGGGTTTGTGTCTCCTCTAACACCACATTGGATTTAGCAGATTTGTGGATGACAATGCTATAATATGATTAAATGCCAACATTAGAGACTCCGTAGATATCAATTAAACAGTTCCAAGATTTTTGCCAGTAAAATCTCTGACTTTTAACACATATCCATGTTAGCATGGAACTTTTACTTTGGATAAAAGCAAACTAAACTTGATACTTAATTGCACAGGAGTTAAGAAATATTGGCTCAACAAAAATTACTCTCTATTAAAAGAGCTCTAATACTGTAAACAAGAAGTAAAAAAAAAAATAAAAATAATAATAATATTCAACAATTGTACTTACTTTCAATGCCTCTACTTGCAAAATCCTTTCCATGTGCCAGGTGGTACAAATAAGAATTATTAAGCAGGGCCTGAAAATAAAGGAAATAATCATACACTATTCTTGAGTAATAAAATGCTGTTTTTTTTTTCCTCAAAAACTTTTTTAAATCAGAAATCGGGACTACTCAGCTATTTGTACACTTCTCTTACTTTTCTTTATCTCTCTCTTTCACTCTCTCCACCAGACCTGTTACTCAACACTTTACAAAAAATACAACTTTCATAAACTGTGCTTTTCTCCAACTGTGATGAAACCAACTTCAGCAATTTGTCACAGACAGGTGATGGCTCCCTTTGGGTCCTCTGGGCTGCACCTTTAAGCAGCTTAGATTGGAACCACATTTTAAGGACTGATGACTATCCCATACTAGCAGCAGCCCTCTGATTTAAATGTATAAGCCAATATGTCTCTTGAACATATAGAAGATTACGTTTTAAAAAATTATGCCACAAGAGAAACTCAAGAAAGTATTTAATTTTCAGGTCAAGTTACTAACTGAACTGCCAACTGGAAAACCTGATTTTCAGATTAATGAAGGTATTGCTGTATTCAGGTTTACTATCCCATGCTGTTGTTGCTTCATCTGAAATTACTTCATACAGCAATACTAAGATCTGGCCCAAAATATGTTGTCTACATTGATTAGAATATCAAATAAGGGATATGATATTTTGTAATACAAGATTCTGTCAGTTTACTTTAAAAATCAACATTATTTAAATATGACTTAACATTTATCTCATCTTTTTCAAATGAACACTCTTGTACAGTTACTCTATGCTGTTCATTCTATAAGTTTACAATGCACTAATGCTGAACTCAAAAATTAAATATAGGTTTTCTAGTTGTTCAAATGTAGCTAGTGGACATTTTTACACAAATTTGCAACTACACTTTACTATAAAAATGATTATATTTATATAATTATTTATATCTAATTATCAGCCATGACTGGGAAATTCTGTAAGCTGTAAACAACATTTTTAATAAGAGTAACACATTTATCAATAGAAAGAATCAATTTACCTTTGATGGAATGCATCCAACATTTAAGCAAGTTCCTCCCAGGGTCTCATTTTTTTCTATACAAACAGTCTGCATTAAAATGGAGAATATTTTAATCTTTACATAAAAGCTAAAATACATATAACAATTCCATTTTCAATGTTATGTGAATGTAATGATTTACTTCATTTAGTAGAAGCACATAACAAACAAGAATAATTGTGTCAAGTACTTTAAATATTTGAATATATGCTTCAATTTAAATATTCTTAATTGTAATAGAAATGTCTTTTTCCACCCTCTGATAGAGTTCCATAGACAGCTAGATCACAAACTAAGTAACAAAAAAAAAAAAAACAAAATTAACATCATATTAGTAATCACTGACCTTGAAATAGTCTAAATTGATACCCCACATGCATATGTTTGAAATTTGTCATTTTCAACCTTCTGGGAGTGGCTCATAGACCTAGGACCACCGGTAAAGAATCAAATATCAAAAATATAATAGTTTATTACCCAGTGGCTTCGCTCACTGAGTGAAAGGGAAAAAAATAAAATGTAGTCTAAGTTATTAAACAGTAAAACATTAACATTTAAGAAATAAAGATATATTGAGCACTACTGGAGTGGTTTGGGATAAACTACATTTTACAGGCGCTATAACACAACAGGTAAGTAGTACTAACAGCAAATAAAATGTATTTGGATTATCTCTCGGTAGTAGATCCCTTGTGAAAGGCGCTACATGACCGCTCTGGTATAGAAATTACATTTTCTATGTGATTGTCCAAATTTCTGCCTGACAACCTTGCACTACGTGCCTGTAATTTACTTCTTAAAATAATTAATCACAAAAGGAACCTTGAATGTTTCGGGGTTTTAGTGACCTGAACTCACCTTAAGGGACAGTAAGTAGTAGTGCAGGGTAATTTACAAACAGAGTCCTGCTTCGATGGCGCCGATTACACTCATTCTCAAAGATCTGCACTCTCCCAGGAGCCGACGGGGCACTTGAAGTGTCACAAACAGTGCAAGAAGAGAGGACGCTGCCCGAAACTGCGAAGCTCTTGACCCCGCAAAGCAGCCTGACATTCCGCACCTCCCAGCGTCCACTTTGTTCTCACGCACATTGTTTACAGCTCGCTGCAGTTAAAAAGTAGAAAGACGCAAAGCTGTTTTCCTCATCTCTTCTACTATCAAGTACTGCCAACGGACGGCTCAGTGCTGTAGTCCAGACAGGAGGGCTGGGAAAGGACAGGCGGGGTGCACTTCTATGGAATAGATCGGTGTGTTTGTGTTTACTTCTTTTCAATATCAGTAAAATAACTCTCACACAAATAATAACAATTCGTAAAGACGATATAAAAATGGCGTCCACAAACGAACCGATTAGTTCCTGTATTATAATATGTTCTGTGGTCATATGTAATTCTCATATCGCATGGTCATACGTAATTTCCGTTTCAAACGCAAAAAGAATTTTATTATATAGATTCTTGATCAGCAAACACTCCACATGCCTATACAACTAATCCCCATTTTTTTCAAAGTTTTGTGAAAAGGAGTAACTTTGACCCCTGGGTCCATTGATGCATGAACAGCCTCAAGTCATTCTGATCATTTTTGCTGAAGACACCTATTGGTGTACTCTTTATCATAAGGATGTAATTTCCTGCACATAAAATAAAGTCCAAAAATGACCAAAAAAGGATTTAGAAAGTGAATGCTTTAAGTTAAACTCATATTAATGTTTGCTTAATTTGAATAGAATATTAATGTTCTCTCATTGCTATAGATTATGGTACAGCCTCTCACCCCCTGTAAGGCAATATGAGATAGAACGTTCTCAGCTATATCTGTAAAATAGTGTGTTAATTAAGTCAGTGTGTGTTTTGGAATATTGCAGTTTGTAAATGGGATAGATACAGTGCATCCGGAAAGCATTCACAGTGCATCACTTTTTCCACATTTTGTTATGTTACAGCCTTATTCAAAAATGGATTAAATTCATTTTTTTCCTCAGAATTCTACACACAACACCCCCATAATGACATTGTGAAAAAAGTTTACTTGAGATTTTTGCAAATTTATTAAAAATAAAAAAATTGAGAAAGCACATGTACATAAGTATTCACAGCCTTTGCCATGCAGCTCAAAATTGAGCTCAGGTGCATCCTGTTTCCCCTGATCATCCTTGAGATGTTTCTGCAGCTTAATTGGAGTCCACCTGTGGTAAATTCAGTTGACTGGACATGATTTGAAAAGGCACACACCTGTCTATATAAGGTCCCACAGTTGACAGCTCATGTCAGAGCACAAACGAAGCATGAAGTCAAAGGAATGGTCTGTAAACCTCCGAGACAGGATTGTCTCGAGGCACAAATCTGGGGAAGGTTACAGAAAAATTTCTGCTGCTTTGAAGGTCCCAATGAGCACAGTGGCCTCCATCATCCATAAGTAGAAGATGTTCGAAACCACCAGGACTCTTCCTGGCCGGCCATCTAAACTGAGCGATCGGGGGAGAAGGGCTCTAGTCAGGGAGGTGACCAAGAACCCGATGGTCACTCTGTCAGAGCTCCTCTGTGGAGAGAGGAGAACCTTCCAGAAGGACAACCATCTCTGCAGCAATCCACCATTCAGGCCTGTATGGTAGAGTGGCCAGACGGAAGCCACTCCTTAGTAAAAGGCACATGGCAGCCGGCCTGGAGCTTGCCAAAAGGCACCTGAAGGACTCTCAGACCCTGAGAAAGAAAATTCTCTGGTCTGATGAGACAAAGATTGAACTCTTTGGTGTGAATGCCAGGCATCACGTTTGGAGGAAACCAGGCACTGCTCATCACCAGGCCAATACCATCCCTACAGTGAAGCATGGTGGTGGCAGCATCATGCTGTGGGGATATTTTTCAGGAGACTGGTCAGGATAAATGGAAAAATGACTGCAGCAATGTACACACACATCCTGAATGAAAACCTGCTCCAGAGCGCTCTTGACCTCAGACTGGAGCGATGGTTCATCTTTCAGCAGGACAACGACCCTAAGCACACAGCCAAGATATCAAAGGAGTGGCTTCAGGACAACTCTGTGAATGTCCTTGAGTGGCCCAGCCAGAGCCCAGACTTGAATCCGATTGAGCATCTCTGGAGAGATCTTAAAATGGCTGCGCACCAACGCTTCCCATCCAACCTGATGGAGCTTGAGAGGTGCTGCAAAGAGGAATGGGTGAAACTGGCCAAGGACAGGTGTGCCAAGCTTGTGGCATCATATTCAAAAAGACTTGAGGCTGTAATTGCTGCCAAAGGTGCATCGACAAAGTATTGAGCAAATGCTGTGAATACTTATGTACATGTGATTTCTCTTTTTTTTTATTTTTAATAAATTTGCAAAAACCTCAAGTAAACTTATTTCACATTGTCATTACAGGGTGTTGTGTGTAGAATTCTGAGGAAAAAAATGAATTTAATCCATTTTGGAATAAGGCTGTAACATAACAAAATGTGGAAAAAGTGATGCACTGTGAATACTTTCCGGATGCAATGTATATAGTTTTTCTGACCATTTAGAAATGGTTCAACTGTATGAGCAAACTTAGAGAATGAAGCAAGAAATATAAGCTTTAAACACAGTTTTTCTTAAACAATAACTTTTCTTTGCTATATCATTTTTTTCCTCTATTTTTGTGTGAACTGTTTTACTTTGAAATTTTACTAAAGATTTTTAAAACAAAGATATTTTGTCTGTAGAATCATTTCAATGCATTAAGCTATGGCCAGAAGCAAACTAAAGCAGCAGAACTTTGGTAATTTTTGGGTAAACGCAGCTACACTAACCATCAAGACGAATCAAACAGTATATCAAATGTAGGAGTTTGCATTCACAAGTAATTCTTATGAACACAAAAATATACATTTAAAGCAAAATGTACAAATTCAATTTTTACTTGGTCTTGAGTACCTTGAAAAACATAGTTACATACATACATAGAACTGTTAATAGAGAAAAGGTTTATAAGTTAGTAATTTGTTTTTAATTAACATACATTCTGACCCAAGGTTCAATATTCATGACAGGCTTCTCCGAGTATACCGAAAGCTGTTCAACTGACACATGCCTTAAATGTAGAAAACCATATAAACCCTGAATCATTGTTTTAAAGGTGCAGCTTGTTGCAAAAACAGTCCATCTGTGAACCCTGGCAGTAGGGTATACTCCTATAATGTCAAATGTTCCACCTAGATCATTGTGAAGCTAGGTGTTGATGAAGGCAGATAAACCTGAGTTGCCAATGTTGAAAAAGATGTTAAAAATGCTGACAAAGGAAAATCAGATATATGCAGTTATTTTTCCTCTGATTTATGTCGGGTCACTTGGTTCCAGAGCATGACAAAGTTGCAGTAGGTATAAACCAACTCTGGATGAGTGACCATTACTATAACCATTACTGGTTATATAACAAGTTGCATCACACTTACTCAAAACAGGCCATAATAATAAAAAAAAAAAAAATCACCAATTAACAGAAATCTTTGGGATGTGTCAGGAGAACAGAGTAAACAAAAACGTTCCACAAAGTTATCAAACTGGGAATCAAATATATGCAAATATTATGTCACCCAAAATATCAAAATATAAATACCTATTGACAGATGGAGTGAAAGTTTAAGTTTTAAAAATGATGTGGCAGGTTATATTGTTGGTTTTTGGTGTTGAAAGATTATACAACATATTTAGGTTTATGCAATCATGTCTACACAGTACATTCACTTAATGTTAAACTTAATATCTACATAATAAACTCAGTGACACAAAGCTATTTGTGGCTAAAATATGTAGATTTTAAGTGTATATTGACAAGATGGAAGATTTTCCTAGTCTTACCTTAAAACCAAGTTGAGCAGCTTTAATTGCAGCAACATAACCTCCTGGGCCAGATCCTACTACTGTGACATCAGCTTCAACTACAAATGAAACATTGCAAAACTACTGAATAAGGTGAAAGTATAAACTATGTCAACAAAAGCCGCAGGATAACATCAACTAATGACTGTTTGAATATCTTTAGAGATTCAGGTACAAAATGTAAAGATAAGACAAATTAATTTTAGTACAGGATGGATAATGTAAAGGGCATTAAAACAAAAATATTTTTCTTATAACTGTATGTAACAGAAACATAATTTTAGTAAATAAACAATACTTCAAATAAAATCTTACGTGGAGCCTTGTCAGCATATGTTCGATTTGACACTGCTGTGAGTCCCTTCAGCCTGCAAGTGAAATTTTGCACATAGCCTCTCTAAAATTCAAAATAAACAATAGTTGAATGTTATTATTGAACACTAAACTCTATTACAGTAATTGAATATTATACAGTACATTTCACTTCAAGACATTTACTCTTTGGACTATTTCAACAAAAACAGAAAGAAAAATAACTTCAGAACCAAGTCATTTTTCTGAACCTTATTTAACAGTACAGCACAAGGCTGGGGAAAACTCCAAAAGGACTGGGCGCGCCACAGCAGGGCTCTCTTGTAACCAAACCATGTAAATGTAAGGCAATCAAGTAAAAAAAGTTAGGTGTACGCAAGCAGGACAACCGAGAGAAAACAAACGCAAACAATCGGAGGATGGGCAAAGTTTAAAGAGCCCATGAATCAAAACGGAAAGTACATGTTCAAACCACTGCACCACCATGCCATCCTCTGTCTCATTCATCCATTTTTCTTTCTAACTCGCTTATCCAGGACGGGCAGCTGACGCCTAACCCAGTAGTCCTTTGAGTCAAGGCACGTTGACAATAAATACTACATTTCACAAGCTTAACTTAAAATGAAATGATTTTAACAAAGGACTAATAAGACATAATAAACAAGAAATACGTTTTCAACTTTCCTGAAAAAAGTAGTGTCATACCACTTATGTGAACATCACGAAGAGTACGTAAACAAATAAAATGGTATAAAGCAAGAAAACAAATGTACACATTTCCCTATCCCGATTCATTCTTTTTGCTATATCTAATATCTTTGACACGGCAGGTTACAACACATAAAAAAATGTAAAGAAGGAAACCGATTTGCTTCTCAAAGAACTGTGTCAGTTTGTGCTAACGGCTGCAATGCATTATTTAAACTACTCCTCATGAAAGAACCAGCACTGCGCATTGAACACGGTCTTTCGCTTAGTTGATCTTGACAGCATGCCTTCAAGATCTGTCGACTTCATAGCTAGGCCCCATGAACTTGATACAGTGACGTTTCTCAATGGCTTCAACTTATTCTCACCTACAAAAACTAAACAAATAACACTTTAATGTAATACTTTTACCTTTACCAAACTACTATACACTCGAGTCCAACTCTGCATTTTTATGCAGTAAGTCGGTTTCTTTTCTTGAGTACCTTAACCTACAGCTGATCGAAGAAAACCAAGGACTATTCAAAAAGCGCCTGCGCGTATGTGAAGGCAACGAAGAGAAAGAGAAAGGCGCATCCTAATGACGTAACATAACCTAATTGGGCGATCTTGAATCAGAGTCGCCGCTTCTTAAAGAGAAAGTTTTGATTGTTGTAGTTGTAGTGAAGACTATAGAATGACTATTTTATATAATTTCTATCTTTTTTCTAGTATTTTTCAGTCGTTTATATAGATTTCACTAATGGCTATAGAACTGCACCAGCGTGCTGAACTGTTTAATGCTGCTGACTCACAGATCTAGCTTTGTGAGCCTGCTTTTGGGCGGTGGGGGTACTATATACGGTATATTCGCACGTCTTAAATACAGATAGGTAACTAAATAAGATGATGTATAATCCACACGATTAATATGCGATATATGAAAAATATGCATGCTGCTGCCCCACAAAATGGAGACAGGGGTTCAAGGGTTGGGTCAATACTGTGTGGAGTTTGCATGTTCTACTCGTGTGTATGTGTGGGTTTCATTCCACAGTCCAAAGGCAGGAACGTTTGGGGTGATTAATGCCAAAATTAAGACTGGCGATGCAACTGGTCCAAGGTGTGTGTGTGTGTTAACCTTCTGATAGATTGGCACCCTTTTCAGGGATTATTCCTGCTTTGCACCTGATGCTTAGTGGGATAGGCTCCAACAATGCTCTGGATAAGTGCATTTAGAAAATTAACTAATCCAATAATTATGTGGCTTCTGAAACCAACTGGGTGCAACACTGATAATTTAGATGTGTCATATTGTGTTTTGTTTCTTAAATTGATTTAGACCTTTTTGCGGAGATGTGTTTTCACTTTCACATTAAAGAGTTCTTTTCTGTTCAAAAATTCCAAAAAAGCCAAATTAAATCCACAATGATTCAAAGTTGCATAATATTAAAAAGAGAAACCTCAGGCACTACACACACACATACTGTATGTACTGCATATATATATACAGTACATGTATGTGCATATAACATGGTCTCCATGTTAACAGATGACCATAATGGTGTCAGAGGAAGGCCAGATAAGAGATATTAGACATTTTATAGAATGCAGGATAGATGCAGTAAAGCTGTTTGCGTAATGTATTTATTTAAAATATTTATGAGTCCGTGCATACAGGTAAGGCATGGATGAACAAAGGGAAAATCTAAAGTTTCATAGTAAAGATACAGCACCCAATGTTATATTACTTTGTGGCACCCCCTTGTGTTCCTGCACCCCTTCATTTAAATAGCAAGAATGTTAAGACAGCTTTGGGGCATAAGCACCGAAGTGGAATTTTAGTAATTAGCGCTAAAACATAAGTAATATGATAGTTATAATTTGTTACTAACGCTTACCTATTCTGTTTCTATTCTCTGTACTCAAATGTGGCACTTGGTGCCACTGCCCACCTGCCAAGTTGTTTTGCCTGCCTAAGGTAAAGTCATCTCTGATGGAGGAGGAATCTTGGGGTAGAGGGATTCTTTAATCAGATTGACTGGCCTAGCACTGACTCAGATGTGGAATGGCCAATAGGGGGAGGCAGCTTGATGGCTGAGGTCTCCAGGACTCTGAACAAATTCAAATTGTATTATGTGATATCATCCATCCATCCATCCATTATCCAACCCGCTGTATCCTAACTACAGGGTCACGGGGGTCTGCTGGAGCCAATCCCAGCCAACACAGGGCGCAAGGCAGGAAACAAATCCCGGGCAGGGTGCCAGCCCACCACAGGACACACAGACACACACACACACACACACACACTAGGGACAATTTAGAATCACCAATGCACCTAACCTGCATATCTTTGGACTACGAGAGGAAACCGGAGTACCCGGAGGAAACCCACACAGACAACAAGGAGAACATGCAAACTCCACACAGGGAGGACCCAGGAAGTGAACCCAGGTCTCCTAACTGCGAGGCAGCAGCGCTACCACTGTGCCACCGTGCCGCCCTATGTGATATCACCTACTGTTGAATTCTACTCTGTACTTGTAATATTTCTATTGCACTATTATATTGTATTGAGAATCACTTGTGTTCTGTTCTGTGTATTGTATTGTATTTACCCCCTTTTTTGACACCCACTGCACGCCCAACCTACCTGGAAAGGGGTCTCTCTTTGAACTGCCTTTCCCAAGGTTTTTCCATTTTTTTTCCCCTACAGGGTTTTTTTTTTGGGGAGTTTTTCCTTGTCTTCTTAGAGAGTCAAGGCTAGGGGGCTATCAAAAAGCTGGGCCTGTTAAAGCCCGTTGTGGCACTTCTTGTGTGATGTTGGGCTATATAAAAATAAATTGTATTGTATTGTATACTGTACCCAAGTGATGGTCTAGACTTTTTGTAGCCTTCCATGGCCATATTTTATATATAGGTTACCTTAGTGAATTCATGGCAGACAGAGAAGTCTTACCACTATTTGGAGAGCCATCTGAGTGTACACTGATATATAGTGTAGATCTGAACGCTCAGCTAATTAGTTATCAGTATTGCCTTCAGCAATGCTGATAATAGTTAAAGCAATTAACAAGACACCCACCAAGGAACATCAGATTATTGTAGGTTGAGTGAGAGATTCCAGAAATATGAAGAGATCTGTTCACCTTATGAACAAGATTAATAAATTTACATTTCTATTCATATTTCTGACCTTTCATGCGATTACTTTTCCTGTCTTGCCTGGTTTTGACTTATTGTGTGTTATATGACTTTGAATGTTGCCTCTTGTCTGGGTTTTGGTCTTTATTTTCATTTGTTTTGCCTTTTGCTTGCTTCTCCTGGTTTACTCAAGAAACTATTTACCTGTTTTTTCTGTCAAGTCAATACATTAAGCTTCTCTACAGTCTCACCGTGGCATTGATTTACTCATGGCTAGCCTATGCTAGTTTACCCCCCCCTCCGCATAGTTTCTGTGTATGCATGTGCATGAGATGTCCAACTGGATTTAGGAAAAATCTTTCAAAAGCTAGAACTTATCCTTCACAAGGTTATAACCTTTCTGTTACAGTGACATTAATACCATAATACATTACTAGTCAGCTTTATCCTGATTACCTGTACTAAGTTATGATTAATAGTTACAGAATTAAAGCAGGTGCTCTTATGGTTTGATGTAAGCAATTTTTTGGTCCTTTCCTGATCGGCTTTCTCCAGAGACATGGAAGAATCTTGCTAACACTTTTCTTGTATTTGTTTCAGGAGCTTGTCTCCTTCTTCAAATTGGTTACAGCTTTTGGTTGCAAGTGGTAATGTGGTTTCTCTTTGAGGTTTAAACACACCAAATCAGTCCTCTTGTTGCTAGTTAATTCACATCTGTTGGGTCAGCTGGTGATCAGTCAGCTAACTTTTTACAGCAAGATGCATGTCCTTATGTAAAGCCTTCCTCTGCTCGAGTACTAGAACTAATGGCACCCCTCTCCAACTCTGTTTTTGGACAGACTTCTATTTTTTCAGTCCAACACTGGTTACCCTTTGGAATAGAAGGGATTGCTCTAGGCTTTGTTACAGCCACACCCTATAAGCACTTGTTCTCTGCTGTTGAGCAAAAGTTACAGCCAGGTTGACCTGATGAGTCTGTGGTGGTTTTGAATGACAGAGGAGATGTCTTGCCATTGGTTTCTTAGGTGTACATAATCCCATCATGGTTGCCACTTATTAAATTATGGTTCTTTGTTCAAATTTGAGTGTCCAGATGAGGCCTTTAAAAGATGTCTCTGAGATGTTTCTTAGTCTGGGATTGATCATCATCTTCTTATATAATACCATACCATGCCTGTCCATTTGTCTGTCAAGGATTTTAAATCACCAGTAGCTCGCAAACCGTTTGAACTATTGACCTGAAATTTGGTACACATATACTACGTAACGTCTACTATCCAAAACCGTTTGAACTATTGACCTGAAATTTGGTACACATATACTACGTAACATCTACTATCCACTTTTGGAGTGATGATTGACCTCCAAGGTTATTCCTCTTTTTATTTTATTTTATTGTAGAATCAACTCTTGGCAGCGGGGAGCAGGGCGGCCGTGCGAGACATGAGTATGGGTGCCTTTCTCATCCCCAGCTCACCTTCGCCATCACTTCGCCTACCTCTTCATATCTTAAATCATTCTTGAGGCAGATTGAAGACTTAAGTGCCAGCTTAAGTGAAAAATTAAGGAAAACGTACTAAGTAATTGCAACACAAACACTGACTTAATCAGTTTTAATGTGAAAAGTTGCCAATGAAAGAAGAGAAGAATCAGGCCACTAGGGTGGAGAAAGCAAGAGCTGCTCAGGAAGCAGCAAGTGCATCAACCTCTGAGTAAACAAATGCTAAACGTAGAGAGAAAGAGTATGAAAACTATGAATGTTCAAGTCAAGTGTAATCTGCAGTGCGCCATTACTGGTATCAGATAAGTTGCAGAAGCTGCATTCCAAAGAGGAGCCCCATCATGGAAACTGAGACTTTTAGCTGACATTAAGAGTGTCTGGCTCTGGTTTCTGTCTTTTTAAGCCAAGAACTTGTGTTCCAGGCATAACAGAAGGGATAATGCCAGTCTATCCTACAATGGTTTTTAATTTTTTAGATCAAATCTTTATTAAAGATATAAAGTAAACAGGAATCATTAAACAAGAGAAACCAACCACTTTATATATTAATAGGAAAACTGATAACTCACTTTCAAAGCCCTCCTCCTAGCTCAAACCAAATCTAGAAACAGTGCAGCCAGATTCTAGGTATATCATTACTCTTCTGTTATGGCTAAATTTTGTACTTTGCTGATTTGTCAACTTTTCTTACTTCAGGTGGTGCCATACCTGCAAATGTGTTGTTGCTTGGTGATTTTAATATCAATTCGGACTTGTGATATCCCAGTAGTGGGAATGGGGCACCAGAATGCACTTAGAACATCTAGTAGTTCATGGACTGAAGAGGATCAGGAGTAAGATGACACAGCCAAAACTGCTGAGCAAAACAAAAGTGCAATTTATTAACTGAATGGTGTACACCGAAAAACATTCCAGAGTTAGGCGGGCTTTGTTACACAGTCCTATCCGCTCTGATACACAATCAAAAATAAACAGAAAAAGGACAAAGATAAAAATGGTGAATATTTACAGAATTTACAGTGCACTCAAAAGTAAACTGTAATGAAAAAATAGACATTCAATCACAATGATAATCTTTCTTTTTTACACCCAATTCTAGAAGAGACTTAAAAGAAAAAGAAAAATATTTATAAGACAATAAAAAATTGTGTTTATGTTGTGAAAAGATCAGACTCAACATACTTAAAATGGTTTGGGACAGTCACCTGTATATTATCCCTGGCTGCAATGGGTTGATTTTTTTAAACAAGTGTTTTGGTTGGAGTCCAGTCATGAACTGCTGAAGGTTTGGCAAGATGGCGGTTTTAAATGATCAACGCAGAAGTGACATAGGGGAACCGGAAATGACCTTCTTCTGACATTAGTCTAGGTGACAGAACCGGAAGTGGCATCATCCTGGGCGCCAGAACCGGAAGTGACATCACCCTGGGTGCCAGAAACCAGAAGTGACATCTTCAATGTCAGAGTCAGACAGGTTTTCCCGCAGCTGGTCTGTAGAGATAACAGGAGAAGGTTTAGTGCACCCCGCCATGCGCAAGGATGCAACAATGCAATGCTCTCACAGGACATGGGGAGGTAAATTTCATTGATTTTGAATTTCACGTTGAATTAAATCTGTATTGTCAGGCAGAGCTCCAAATAATCCTTCTGGTATTTTTCTCAGAGCACCCTCTCTTTTTTTGGGGCTGCACTCCAACAATCAGTCTGGAGGTCAAGTATTTCTCCTCTGCCTCATCCTCCTCCAATAGGCTATTGTCTCGCTTGGGTTACACAGTTGTACAGATGCCGTAATGGCCTTTCCGAGGAAACTGGATGATCAGGTTCAGTGCACTGAGCCCGCTGTTCATTGCGACAATCTCGGGGCAGGTTAAGAGTGTGCCCCTGGCAGAGCAAATGTTTGTCCAAGGTGGAGAATGAGTCAACATCATGATGAAAAAACTAATCCCGGAGAACTTCAGGAATTCCCGCCAGTACCACATCACTGGCTACTTTCTCCATAATCTGCTTGAACGGGTCCCCCTCAAACCAGCTGTGTACGAGATGAATTAAATCCTGCAACTGAGCATGAACAGGGAGATCCAGGTCCAGTTTTCATTGGTGAAGCACAGAGCCCTTAGCCAGGAACCTTGTAGCTTTATGTAGAATAACTTGTTGCTTCAAGAAATCACAATCACCAAGTTTACCGAGAGGGACATTTCGCAACGCAAGCATTGCATCTCCAGACAAATATGGGACAACGATGGCAGCCCAGGATCGTCTATCCCAGCGCATCAAAGTCGCAGTGTTCAAAAGCTAGCAGGAACATCTCGGGGTCATCCATAGGACCCATCTTTGCTAGCAAATCCTTAGGAGCAACAGCAGGAATAGGAGGCAGTACCTCTGCGTCTGGAGGAAGCGGAACATTCACATCGTCCTGAGGATCCATCTATGCAACCACTCCTGGTACCACTTGTCAGGCTTGGGTCACACAGTTGTACAGATTCATTCAGGGTTTTCAAGAAACATAAACTTTATTTGTAAACAGCATAATAAAGAATAAAGCAAAGGATGTCTGAAGGAGATGAGAGAGACAAGGCAAAAAGACAAAAGGACAGCTTCTATATAGGCTTTTAAATGTTCGAAGCACTGCGCAAGAAGCAGATAACGCAGCACAGCAGCAGCAGCAGCAGCAGAGCTAATTGAGCAAAGAGGAGGTAAAAAACTGTATTTGTTTCTCATTGTATTGCCTTTTAAGAGGGGGTTTTGGAGGAGCGACCACGTCTTCTAGGGGTGCGTTCAGCCCAGCCTCTTAACACTATGGATGAGAAACTGAAAAGAAGGGTGGGTATTCTCATTAACATATTAGAGAAGAAAGTCAACACTTACTTATTTTAATTACTTCACATTAAGTGATGAGGATTCAAAGATTTGTTGATGTTGCGTGTTCATTGTTAACATGAAATGTCTGTTTTGGCTTCTATGGATGGTCAGGCACCTTAACCTTAAGGGGACAAAAAAATACTTGGGCTTTGGTATGTACCTAACTCTCTCACTCTGACTCCGCCCACCACTATCTGGTGTGTCATTTTGTCTACCTCTGGCATTAGGCTATTTTTTGGGGCAAATTCACTATTTTTAAGCAGTCTTTGGGCTATATATGTTTTATCCATCCATCCATCCATTATCCAACCCGCTATATCCTAACTACAGGGTCATGGGGGTCTGCTGGATCCAACCCAGCCAACACAGGGGTTAAGGCAGGAAACAAACTCCAGGCAGGGCACACACACACACCCACACACCAAGCACATACCAGGGACAATTTAGAATTGCCAATGCACCTAACCTGCATGTCTTTGGACTGTGTGAGGAAACCAGAGTACCTGGAGGAAACCCATGCAGACACAGGGAGAACATGTAAACACATGGAGACACATGTAAACTCCACGCAGGGAGGACCCGGTAAGCAAACCCGGGTCTCCTAACTGCGAGGCAGCAGTGCTACCACTGCATCACCATGCTGCCTATACTGTATATGTTTTAGGAACCTGAAAACCCTGTGGTGGGCAGTCATGCAGAGCTTATGCATGCTGATGCCACACAATGGTAAGTAAACCTTATACTCTCTCTTTATGGTTATGGTTTACTATTCCACCATTAACAATTCTCGAGACCCCCTTTACTTAAACTAAAGTAATTGATTGTCAACTTTCTTCTCTAGGTTCCACTTCCTGACAGCTGGTGTGAGGACGCAGGCATGTAGATATGAGTGTGATGCAGGAGTTTGTTATAGGCCTTCACTTATCACACTGAACACACTTGCAACAGCACTTTAAACAAGTTATAAAGGCAAATGCCTTTATAGCCTTTAACTATTTTCCTTGTACTCAAACCCAGCCTGAAGTGATTACCGCAAGATTTTTCTAACTGTCCACTTACTTCTGAACTTTTTTTTCTTTATTACCAACTCATGGTTTCCCACAACATATCATCTTCCCCATCCATGCTAAAGGGAATACACGGACTGTTTGTCTGTTCCTTGGGGATTCCTACTTCTAATTTTATTGGTATTGGTATTTCTCAGTTTCTGACCACAATACTGTTAGTTTTAATATTTCTGTGCAGTTAAACAACCAGACCTTTTTCAATAAAAAATAAATTGAATCTTATAGTTTTTATGCTGCTGCTATGACTAGCATTTTGAATGTTGTTGCCTTTAAGTGAGTTGGCGGACTATTATAAGATGTACTTGTCTGATGCATTGGATGCTTTAGCACCATTTAAAACCCAGCCTGTTTCTTTTAATAACAGTGCACCTTGTTTTACGATCAAGATCAATGTTATGAAAACAGCTGACTTTTGCCTGCGGTGTATTTCCAAAAGAACTGGTTTATCTGAACATGCCTAAGCATATGCAGACTATTTTATTGAATATAAAGGAGATATTTCATTTGCCAGGTATATGTATCATCTACTATTGCTGCAGTCTAGTAAAATTCTAAAATTTGTTTTGCTACATTTAACAAATTACAGTATTACACTCCAGGAATAATTTTCCGATTACTGTTTCATTTGAACTTTATTGTTCTTTTCTACTTTTTTCCAATACAAAATTGTCATGATTTCCCAATACCTTAAATCTTTATCCCCTTCTCTATTGCAGTCTTGCATGTTCATTTTCTCTGATATTCAAGTTCAAATTTTAAAAAGCAGAGGACAGGCTAGCTGCTGAACTGATTAGTAAATCAAATTAATATTTGCTTGTTCACTAGTTCAAAATCCTACTTATTTAGACCAAGCGTGTCTTCCTTCACTTGCCCAACATTTTACAGCTATTTATTCCTCCTGGTCAACTGGTATTGTCTTAGATCCTCTTAAAGTTGCTGCTGGTACTACTGATATCAAGAAACCTGACTCTGACCCTAATGATTTTTTTTTCTGCTTCACTCTGCACTGTCCGTGCAACGCGGCCGCAGAGAGCTTAAACAACTTGGCACATCCACATAAAAACGATAAGGGGTGAGCTTTCCTGAAGGCTTTTACTGGAAGGAATTCGTTGTAAACTGAAATATATACAAAAGAAACATACAGGTATATACAGGTGTACAACCAAAGACAATAAGGAATGATTTACAAAGCAATACATAGCAGACAGCATACATTAAACAATAAAGCTTTAAAAGACACTTACAAGGCGAGTGATTTCCACGGTTGGATCAAGAGAAAGAGAAGCATGTAGACAGAGGTTCAGATTGCTGTGTACCACAACTAACCAGACCCAGGGGTTTATATACCTTTAGAACATTAGAACATTAGAACACTCTAGACAAGAACAGGCCATTCAGCCCAACAAAGCTCACCAGTCCTATCCACTTATTTCTTCCAAAAAAACATCAAGTCGAGTTTTGAAAGTCCCCAATGTCTTATTGTCTACCACACTACTTGGTAGCTTATTCCAAGTGTCTATCGTTCTTTGAGTAAAGAAAAACTTACTAATGTTTGTATGAAATTTTCCCTTAACAAGTTTCCAGCTGTGTCCCCGTGTTCTTGATGAACTCATTTTAAAATAACAGTCTTGATCCACTGTACTAATTCCCTTCATAATTTTACACACTTCAATCATGTCATCTCTTAATCTTCTTTTGTTTAAACTGTAAAGGCTCAGCTCTTTTAATCTTTTCTCATAATTCAACCCCTGTAGCCCTGGAATCAGCCTAGTCGCTCTTCTCTGGACCTTTGCTGCTATGTCCTTTTTGTAGCCTGTAGACCAAAACTGCACACAGTACTCAAGGTGAGGCCTCACCAGTGCATTATAAAGGTTGAGCATAACCTCCTTGGACTTGTACTCCACACACCGTACAATATAACCTAACATTTTGTTAGCCTTCTTAATGGCTTCTGAACACTGTCGGGAAGTCGATAGCTTAGAGTCCACTATGACTCCTAAATCCTTCTCATAAGGCACCTTAAAGATGCTTTGGACGTGACTGAAACAAGAGATAAAGGAGGGCCTACGTGAGACACATGGGGTGTATTGTATTTAACTGATTACTATGGGACCTACATGGTTTACGTGAGTTTCATAGACATTTATGACACCACTGTGATTATGGGACGTGACTGACAGGTGTGTTAATAAATGACAAGATGAAGGGGAAGCACAGCTCAACAAATAACAGCTAACAACATGTGGGGCGGAAAAATTTTAGTAGTAACTGGCCAACATCCAATGTTTCTTTTTAGCTGTGTATTTTATAGATGATAACCTATATGGCACCTTATCTTTTGTTCCCTCATGTGTCCGCACAAGATGACTTGTTTAGCATTATCAGTTATTTAAGGTTCTGAAGCTTGTTCTCATTACCCAAAGACATTTCACCTATATTTTGTGTTCATTTTGCCATTTAATTTTCTTGAGATGCCCTAAGTGAATTGAATTCCCTAAATCTTGGACTTTAAATTTTAATGTTATAGAATAAAAATTACGCTAGGTTAGACAAACAATGACCTTCAATTTACTGTATATACAGTATACTGAACATCTGTCATCACTTCTCTTATTTATATCTCTAAAAATAAGAATCATTCAACAGAAGAAATACTCGGGGATGCATATATTTAGCACAGAATCTGTGCTAGAAAGCACTGTTCTCAGTGATTAGCAATTTTCAATTATGGCATAAACATTTTTTTAACTAGAATACAGTTTAATTAATTATGAGACTCAACATTTACATTGAAATTTCATTTTCTCTCCTATAAAAATCTTCCTATTGCAACAGCAGCATACTTTTATAAATATTTTTACACTGATGCTTTCCACACTGTGTCTTTTTTCTGCTGTATAGCATATGTTGTTTACCTTTACCACTCCTACTATTACTTATAAGTAGATCATGCAAACTCTGGTTAAATTTTGTTTTTTTTAGTTTTCTTGTTTTCTTTTGTCATTTTTCATGTTTAAAAATATAAGTCTTTCAAGAGAAGTTAACACGTGTTGTAATAGACAATTCTTTCTATAGAACATTTTTGGCTCGGTAATAGCTAAGCTTTCTAAATATCTCCTCCAGATATTTTTTGAAAAGCTGCCATGTTTCCACTAACAGCTATGTGCTGCTATGGTTTGTTCCAGTTATGGCACCCACAGCCCTTTGTATGAATGTGTTTCCTGGCTTCTGTCTTAAATGCACTTCTCTTTAAAGTATTTATAAATGTGTCCTTGAATACTTTACAGCTTGAGAATACTGCAAGCAAAATTATAATGAATATTTATATTAGAAAGGCTGATGCTATGCTGTTCGTGGTAGCTGAAACATGCACTCAAAAATAGGTAGCTTACATTACTTTAATCTAACACTAGGTGGCACACTTTAAAAAGAAAAGTCTAATAAATTGCATTTTATTGCAGATTACCAGGTTAAGAGACATTCAAATCAACTGATATACATAAAATAGAGAAATGTGCTAGTGCAGTATAGTAATATTTTAAGTACATTTCAGTTAACTTCAGATTTAATTACTAATCCAATTGAAAAAATGAAATGTGTTAAGAAATGAAAGTAATTCTTTATCAGGGCAGCAAAAAGCTTTTTACTCCAATGTCATTTATACCTTTTGTAAAACGGTGACAGGCCTTTGTGGTCCTGCCAACAATGTGAATTATTAAAAAGATGAGTCAAGAAAACCAAAATGAGTATTAATTATTGACATTCTTCTCTTCTGTATTGTAGAATTTGTTACTATTATGTTAAACGCCTTCATTGTAATTTTGCTTTTCTGTATTTTTATTTATTCATATAATACGCCATTGAGTCTAAATATCTAAACTGCAGATCAAATTCAGCTTTCAGTGACAGTAGATGACAAATTGGAGAAGAATAATTTCACATTAAAAAATAATCAGACGGTATAAAATACTCATTGGATATTGGTCAGGGTATGACACATCACTACTTTATTTTAAATGAATGTCAGTAGATAAAAGTGTGTAGAAATCCAAAAAAGACCTTGAATATCAGTATCTGAATCTGCAAGAAGCATCATTCAACTGACTAAAGAAACGTAATGACTAAGCAAAAAAACTATGGTAGTAGCCTGTCAAGCAGCCACACTTCTGCATCTTCTGAATGTCACGTAATATTGTTAAGTAATATAATGCCAGAGTGGAATTTTATAATATTTGAGTCATGTTGATGCATCTTCCTTTATAAATTCTTTAAGCAATTTTGCATGAGTGAGTTAGACGGTCCAATTTTAATACTGACGCTCTCATTTCAGGCCCATAAACTCTGGTGTATGCTGGGAAATCGTGTCATTGAGCAGGTGTTTCAGTTAAAACAAGATAATATCCAGTGATATTCTATAGTATAAAGTTTAATAAGCTTCAGTGTCTGAAACAATTCAAATTTATGTTTGCCATGATCGAATGAATTAAAGATTTATTGAAAATTTTTGTTTGGATGGAACAGCAGGTCACCAATACAGTTGCATTTGTCAGCTACTGTAAGGGCAAAACACCTCTAGAATTCAAAAAGTGATTTACTCTGAAGTACTTACATTTGTAAGTTCCTGAAATTTTTCAAGAGAATAAAGTCTTTCTTTTCAAAGTTTAATTCAGATGGGAAGCAAATGTAAAGTCTCTTAATTTAAAAGGAGGACTTAGTCTTGGACCACATAACCAAGAAATGTACTCTTGTCAACATAAGATACAAAATTCTTCATGATGAAGTATTGTGTTACCCAGGTTCTCCACAGCTGACATACTCCTCTTGCACCCGGGACATCAGTAGTCATTGACCAAGTTGGACTAGGATGAATGAGGACACATAACAACGAGAGTTGGAGTAAAACAGTGCAAAGTGCTTTTTATTCTGGCAAACTCAAATAAATCTATGTGCAAAAGTGCAGGTTCAATAAATAAACAAAAAGTGTATTTGTGGAGGTTAAAATTCAAATAAATAATAAAATAAATAGGTTAAACATCAAAAGTTAAAACATAGTCAGCATCAGTCCCTTTTAAAACATCACAAGCCTCAGTCCATCCTTCTAAATCAACTTCTGTTCTGCTCACCCTTTACAGTCAACCTTTATCTGACTCATGTCCCCACCACTGTCCCTTGATGTCCGGAAGGTTTTCCCAGAGTAGCTGATTACTCCAATTCCCTGGATGCTCAGCAGGAGTGACCCTTACCCCAAGAGTGCCATTGCTTCATCCCAGACTGCTTACCTCCTCTGCGTAGCACCAGCTCTGCCATAATCTTGCCACTCTTTTCTTTTCCTTTCCATTTTACCTACCGACTCTTTTAATACTGTTTCTCTTTATCTTTCTCTCTCTTTCTCCAGTCTCTACCCTATTCAGACCCCTATATACTATAGTGAGTGTAGGTGCCTTATTTACAATCCACCCAACTCTAATGAGGAAACTGACTGAATTAAGCGCATCTGCATCTGACCAACCAATTTCCCCCCCTCAACACCCCAGTGCTGTTCATCCATGCTACTACACGCTCCTACACCCACTGGAGCTTGAGCACACTGTTTTTAACTAATAACCTTCACACTGTCACAAACACACATTATCACGATCATTTCTTACATGTGCTGTACTGCCGATTGTGGAACCACGTTTGGAATTATAATTGGGGATGTCCGATCCTATTAGAATTAAGTGTGCTTTTTTTCTCATCCTACATGTGGCATCAATTTCACTATACATTGCTGCCCATTAAGATACAGAGGCTGCCTGTCGCATGACTTCCAATTCACCACCCATTCCTGACATTCTTAATTCATATTGGTTTATTTCTATACCAGAGCTTTGCTTTTTCTTGACAAGCAGCGCTGATGATGTTAAAGTTGATGTTAAATCTGCAGTTTTACCAAATACCGAGGAGCTGAAGGCAGTTCACTTTGCCAGACCATGAGATAGTTTGGAGAACTCCCAAACATTCACCCTGTGCCAAGTCTGTGTACAGCTAGATAATGAAAGACAATCTATTAGATGTCAGGTAAGGTGGTTTGTGGTTTCCATTAAGTAAAATTAGACTATGTATTTTAATACATTCTTATTTATCATTACACTGGAGAGTGACAAAGTGTTTATTTGTTGGACTTACAAATAAGAATTGCACTGTAGCTACTATTGCAACAACCACTACCATGTTTAATATAGAGTTTGTTTTTATCTCATAGTGTTTATCTTAATAAGACAATGCTAACCAGTTTGAATAGAATGTTGAAAATTAAAAGATAAAAAAGATAATGTTATAAAAATCGTGCCATTTAAATGAACTGTTTGATATACATGTAAAGGAATGTTATCTCATGGCTCCTGCATCCTACATTTTCCCCCACATCTTTGTATGTTTCTTCTGGGTAGTCCAATTTTAAAGGTGAGGTTTTATTGTCCACACCCATTCCAAAGATGTACAATTTTGGATGATTGGCAACTCTGAGTTGTCCCTGTGTGAGGATGAGTAGGAATAAATATATGATGGACTGGCAAACCGTTCAGAGGATTTTCAGCTTTATACCAAGTTCTGCCAGGATAGATTCCAAACACTGAAGATCCTGAATTGGATTAAGCAGATTTAAAAATCTTATTTTATGTTTTATATATATAATGATATAATTAAGCATATTCTTATTATTTCTTAATAACTTAACAATTATTTTAATTATAAATGTACAATGGCACCATAATAATCTTAAATTCATTCAGGCTGTGCTCACCTAAAATAAAACTTCAAATGATTCTTCATTTGTTCTTTTTCTTTCATCATTTTGTTTAAAAATACACCTTTATTTGCCTTCACTCACGGTCATTGTTTTATTTACTTGTATCAGATTTATATTAAACTTATTAAATTATTAGATGCATTTATAGTATTTATTCCTGAAAATCATAGAAATAGAATAATGACATCCAATGTTGTACAAAATGGTATTGTGTGTAATATTATGTGAATAGATTTATATTGTACAGATGACAGAGCGATTAGCCTTTTAGAATATCACCTTTATAATAATGCCAATGTATCACTGAGAATAAAGGCTTCACTTATCACATACTTTTACAGAGCATTCTAATCTTCTCAGAAGAAACACCTATTATATATTTAAAAGAGCTGAAAGATGGATCATTATCTTCTGCCAACATCCCACTGAGATTTGCTTTTGGTTCTATTCAGTAAAAAGTGCCTGTCTTCTTTTACTCTAAATTATTCACCATTCATTGTTTGCTTTTGTTTTCATTGATTGATGGCATAGAGTGTGGCTCTTCTCAATCTTGTTTCTATTCTGGTGCTACGTGCTTAAAATATGGATACATAAGTATCATTCATAACATTCAGAGCCATCTTATGAATTTTTTTAAAGCAATGTTCAGAGTGAACTGGTAGATTTCAGGAGTTTTATATTAGTATAAAAAGTTACATAGACAAATAACATTTTTGTGCTTCAGTATTAAATTTATGTTGATAGTTCACTTTGGATAGTGACTAGAACAGGATTTCTCAAGTTCAGTTCTGGAGTAAACCCCTGTGGCAGTAGGTTTTTATTTCAGCCAATTTCACAAATCTGTGAGTCAGGCTTAATGATATTTCCAAGTTAAAAAAATTTAGAAATGAATAAGTAGTAAACAGGCAAAATTAAGTATAGCTACGATTTTTGTAATGAAAGGAGGAAAAGGAAACCTGGTGGTGGAATGGGGAAATACAGGATGGCAAAGAAGAAGTGGGATAGTCAGAGAGATGCAGAAAGTAGACAAGAGTACAAGGAGATAAGGTGCAAGGTGAAGAGAGAGGTGGTGAAGGCTAAAAAAAGGCATATGATGAGTTGTATGAGAGGTTGGACACTAAGGAGGGAGAAAAGGACCTGTACAGATTGGCTTGACAGAGATACCGAGCTGGGAAAGATGTGCAGCAGGTTAGGGTAATAAAGGATAAAGATGGAAACATACTCACAAGCGAGGAAAGTGTGTTGAGCAGATGGAAAGAGTACTTTGAGAGGCTGATGAATGAAGAGAACAAGAGAGATGAGGTTGGATGATGTGGAGATAGTGAATCAGGAAGTACAATGGACTAGCAAGGATGAAGTAAGGACAGCTATGAAAAGGATGAAAAATGGAAAGGCTGTTGGTCCAAATGACATACCTGTGGAAGCATGGAGGTGTTTAGGAGAGATGGCAGTGGAGTTTTCAACCAGATTGTTTAATGGAATCTTGAAAAGTGAGAGGTTGCCTGAGGAGTGGAGAAGAAGTGTACTGGTGCCGATATTTAAGAATAAGGGGGATGTGCAGGACTGCAGTAACTACAGGGGGATAAAATTGATGAGCCATAGCATAAAGTTATGGGAAAGAGTAGTGGAAGCTAGGTTAAGAAGGGAGGTGATGATTAGTGAGCAGCGGTATGGTTTCTTGCCAAGAAAGAGCACCACAGATGCAATGTTTGCTCTGAGGGTGTTGATGGAGAAGTTTAGAGAAGGCCAAAAGGAGTTGCATTGCGTCTTTGTGGACCTGGAGAAAGCATGTGACAGAGTGCCTCAAGAGGAGTTGTGGTATTGTATGAGGAAGTCGGGAGTGGCAGAGAAGTATGTAAGAGTTGTACAGGATATGTACGAGGGAAGTGTGACTGTGGTGAGGTCTGCAGTAGGAGTGATGGATGCATTCAAGGTGGAGGGATCGGCTCTGAGCCCTTTCTTATTTGCAATGGTGATGGACAGGTTGACAGACGAGATTAGACAGGAGTCCGCATGGACTATGATGTTTGCTGATGACATTGTGATCTGTAGCGATTGTAGGGAGCAGGTTGAGGAGACCCTGGAGAGGTGGAGATATGCTGTAGAGAGGAGAAGAATGAAGGTCAGTAGGAACAAGACAGAATACATGTGTGTAAATGAGAGGAAGGTCAGTGGAATGGTGAGGATGCAAGGAGTAGAGATGGCGAAGGTGGATGAGTTTAAATACTTGGGATCAACAGTACAGAGTAATGGGGATTGTGGAAGAGAGGTGACAAAGAGAGTGCATGCAAAGTGGAATGGGTGGAGAAGAGTGTCAGGAGTGATTTATGACAGACGGATGTCAGCAAAAGTGAAAGGGAAGGTCTACAGGACGGTAGTGAGACCAGCTATGTTATATGGGTTGGAGATGGTGGCATTGACCAGAAAGCAGGAGACAGAACTGGAGGTAGCAGAGTTAAAGATGCTAAGATTTGCACTGGGTGTGAAAAGGATGGATGGGATTAGAAATGAGTACATTAGAGCAGGGGTAGGCAACGTCGGTCCTGGAGTGCCACAGTATGTGCAGGTTTTTGTTCCAACCCAGTTCCTTAACGAGAACTCAATTATTGCTGATGAAGCACATATTGCTTAAGTGACATTTTAATGCTTCATTTTAGTGGTCTCGCTTGTTAAGGTTCTCCAACCTTAATTGCTTATTTCAATCTTAAACTGCTGCATTCAGTGTTTTAATTGCTCCTTATTAGCAATAAGATGTAAAACAGGGGTAGGCAATGTCGGTCCTGGTGAGCCGCAGTGGCTACAGGTTTTCATTCAACCCAATTGCTTAATTAGAAACCAATCATTGCCAATCTCAGACCTTATTTAATTTTATGGCTTGTTAGTCTGTGCAATGTAAGGCTTTTATATCGTAGATTTTTTTCCTTTCCAAGGATATCATCCAAATGATTTGAAGCCTAAAACAGATCATTTTCAGTCTGTCACATTTTTCTATTAAGTGTTTTATTAAATCAAACCGTGCATGATGAACACACACAGATGTAATTGGAAAAAAGCTAGCTGGAGAACTGCTGGCTGCTTTGTCTTTTACATCTTATTGCTAATAAGGAGCAATTAAAACACTGAATGCAGCAGTTTAAGATTGAAATAAGCAATTAAGGTTGGAGAACCTTAACAAGCGAGACCACTAAAATGAAGCATTAAAATGTCACTTAAGCAATATGTGCTTCATCAGCAATAATTGAGTTCTCGTTAAGGAACTGGGTTGGAACAAAAACCTGCACATACTGTGGCACTCCAGGACCGACGTTGCCTACCCCTGCATTAGAGGGTCAGCTCAAGTTGGACGGTTGGGAGAAAAAGTCAGAGAGGCGAGATTGCGTTGGTTTGGACATGTGCAGAGGAGAGATGCTGAGAATTTTGGGAGAAGGATGCTAAGGATAAAGCTGCCAGGCAAGAGAAAAAGAGGAAGGCCTAAGAGAAGGTGTATGGATGTGGTGAGAGAGGACATGCAGGTGATGTGTGTAACAGAACAAGATGCAGAGGACAGAGAGATATGGAAGAAGATGATCCGCTGTTGCGACCCCTAGCAGGAGCTACTGAAAGAAGAAGAAGAAGTGAAATTTTATGTCCTGGAAAATATGCAGAAAAAAGAAAAAATCCATTTTCTATACGGAGAATGTTCAGTACAAGGATGCTTCTCACGTCCTCTATAATAATAGGTGGATGATACACTCTGGACACCTATCCACATTAGTTATAATACTAAGAATTTAAAAAAACATTATTAAAGTGACTTGTTTATTTTATAAAAAAAATACACAAGCAAGAGATCAATGTTGAAAATAATATCACAAACCAAATCTTTCTGCTGCGCTGGATCTTTCTAAACTAGTTATTAAACTTATAAATCTCCTACTGTGTACACCAGGTAAGGTGAGTCACTTTTTTACAACATTTATAAACACTCTCCATCTCTCAAAAGCCTGGTTTCGTCTTAATGCCAGTGAGTCATCTTTCTCTGTTCAGAGCTATTTAGTGATGTGTAGTCACTGGATAATAAACTAGATGACTGTGGCAGACGGCTGGGGGTGGCACCCAGCCGGGACGCCCAGGAAGACAGGAGGAGGGCTCATGCCTCCTCCAGACCATGAGAGGGCGACCACCCTGGTTCCTTTAGGGGCCACGGGTGCAGGGCTTGGAAGCCCAACCCTGTAGGGGCCGTGGTCTCCGCCAGGGGGCGCCCCTATGCCTGAAGGACCCGGAACCCCAACACTTCCGCCACACCAGGAAGTGCTGGGGGAAAGAAGATTGGGAGCACCCGGAGGGCTTCTGGGAATACAGCTGGCACTTCCGCCACACAGGGGAGTGTCTAGGGAGTGTCGGGGATCACCTGGAGCCCATCTGGGCACTTAAAAAAGGGGCCACCTCCCTGCAAAGAAGGACTGGAGTCAGGTGAGGAGTGGACAAGGTTTGTGTGCAGGAGAGTGGAGGCGGCTGAAGAGCAGGCAGAGACTGAGAGAGGCCTGGACTTTGGGGGAGTTTGGTGCTTGAGGCAATGGGTTGCACTTTATTGGATTGAAATTATGCACAATATGCACAATAAACATGTGGTGGACTTAAACATGGTGTCCGTCTGTCTGTGTCCGGGAAGCTTATCACAATGACATACAACTAAGAACACACAGAGAAACATCAGAAACTATTGTGTAGCTGCAGATGGTTTTACTGTCTTTCATGGAGCTCAGACAAAATGATTAAAGGCAAAGGAAGTGGCATGCATTTTATAGCGAACAACGAATGGTGCATAAAGGTTAAAATTTTATCTAAAAAGTGTTCATCTGGTCTGGAACATTTACTGATCAAATGTTGTCCATTTTATGTTCTGAAGGAGTTTTTCTGTGTTTTTGTGGTTACTGTTTATCCACAAGCTAACACGAATAATGCTTTGAAGAATTTGTGCACCATCATTGGTATATGAACTTTTACGTCCTGAGGGATTATTTATTGTTGGTAGAGAATTCAACAAAGCAAATGTAAGAAAAGTCTATCTTACATATCATCAACATACCATCTGGCCCACAATGGATTATTACAATACCCTGATAAACAGAAATTGAAACATGAGGAGATGACAAGAAAAGCAATACCATGGTGGGCTGAAGAAACTGAGGAAAAACGTCAGGACTGCTTTCCTGTGTAATCTGCGTGTAATGTGTTTAGGGGTCTCTTCATCAAGTTAGGATGAGTATGCAGATGTTGTAATAGGACCCATAAAAAACATGTGGATGACATAGTGCCTGTGGAGATATCTGAATATTTCCTAATAAGAAAATGTGAATCACTCCTAACATCAGGAATTTACTGAAAGTCTACAGCAGTTCATTTGGAAACAGTGATACAAAATCATACAAGAACTCAGAAAAGCAATCAAAGTGATTAAATGTAAACTAAATACAGACTCTGGCAGCTTCAGTTCTCCCAGACTTTGGCAGGGGTTTACAAACAACAAAGTAAACATATCCAGTCTCATCTGCATGTTCCCTTCCTGAACATCTTAGTGCTTTCTGTGTTCATTTCACTATAACAAGCAGTTCACCACATAGATCGTCCTTCTATGTTTTTGTACATGGCATATGGAAGACTTTTCAGCTAATTCATGTACACAAGACATCCAGTCCACATGGAATCTCAGGATGTGTTTTAAAAATCTGTAGCAGCCACCTAACTGATGTCTTCAGTGACATTTTTAATATTCCTTTGAGATAATCTGTGGTTCCTGCCTGCTTCAAAAGGACAACAATTATCACCGTGGCTAACAAAATAAAATGGAGCATAAGAATGATTACAGATCCATGACACTCACTTTAGTCATAATGAAGTCTTTTGACAGACTGGCACTAGGATACATTAAAAAGAATATACCACATTGTCATAATAATGTGATCATATCGGGTCAACAGATAACACTGTACTCCTTGTACTGTAATTCATACCATCCTTACATCTGGTATAATAAAGTATCTAATGCCAGGGTCCTGCTTATAGTCTAACATTATTTAACATTGTTGTACCATCAAAACTGACCACAGACTTTCTCAGTTTAAGATATAGTACCACCCTCTTCAATGTCATAACTAACAGATCTCAGCATGTAAGGACTGCAGCAACACCTTCTCTATGCTAACCTTCAACACAGGCACTCCACAAGGCCGCATGCTAAGTCCAGTGCTGGATTAACCATATATGCAAAGTAAGCACATGCTTAGGGCATCAAGGGCAAAGGGGCACCACAAAAATTTTTCATGGCCAAATTTATCACATAAATTATTAAATTAATTAAATTTATAGCCATTTCAAAATTTAATGAAAAATTAATAATGCCTCCCTGTACCTCCCTATGCTGTCACTGTTTGTAGATGGCGCCTTACACAGTGCGTTCTGCATACTGGTGCCATCTATGATGGGGAATTCCCGTTTCATGGTGATTCCCTTAAACGCCATGTTATGTCAAAATATTGCGAAAATAATTCAATTCAAAACAATATGTTTTTATATTATTAAATAATAGTTAATAGTTGATTAAAAATTATTATCACAAAATTGTGTTTTGTGAATTATCTGTTATTTAACTTTAAATAAATTTCTAGTGCGTAGAAAGCGTTATTTTCTGTTTTAAGCAAAAACAAAAAATCGTCCCAGTTTGAGGAAAAAATATTCTGGTATGTCTATTTAATTCTATTCTTGGATATTTTTTAATTCATTTACATTATGTAAAAGTGAAAGTCGTACAGCTGATTACTATTGGATAAAATTGTTTATAACTTTTTTACTAATAAAGATTTATTAACAAAATTTTCACAAAATATTCTACAAATCTTGTACTAAGAATATGTGTAAATAGATTAGCTAAATTGACACAAAAGCCATAAATAAATTAAATAATCAAAATGGTAAATGTGCGGTTTTCATGTCAAAATGAAAACCATACATTTAAAAAAAAAACCTTTAAAATCGACCCCAAACGTTAAAATTTGTAAAATTTCGGATGCCATTTTCTCTTCAAGTAATGATAAAAACGCGATCATATCTTATCAAAAAGCAGTGCTGCACAAAATACATTTTTAAATCAATTTGGGGGTTAAAGTCAATTTCTACAGGTTTTGGCAGGAGATTGGAGAATTTGTAGTCCTTAGAATAATGGCAGATAAAATGAATATTTGTAGCCATTTAAGCCACTTTGTAGTCACTTTGAGATCTAAAACATCCTTAAATATGAGATGTAAAAAATTTCAAAAAAGCTGAAACAAAATCTGCGCTAATTGATATTTTGGAATTTGGCTTGCTTCATCAAAAACTAGAGATTTTCATGAAAATTTTGGTCCTAGTCTCATTTTGATACGACAATTTTCACGACCCCTAGGTACTATAACAATTAAAGTTGTTCGGTTTACGACATGGAGGCGGCAGTTTTGCAGTTTTTAATGCATATAACCGCTCTAAGCATTACATTGCCGTACGACTTTAACTGTCATGAATTTTTACCATTTTTATTATTTAATTTATTTATGGCTTTTGCGTTCATTATTTAGCAAATCTTTTACACACATTCTTAATATAAGGTTTAAAGAATATTCTGTGAAAATTTTGTAACTAAATCTTTCTTAGTAAAAAAGTTATCTCTATTATGTATAGAAGCAGATGTGTTACGTAAGATTGATTATGAAGATCTAATCAAAGAGTTTGCAAGGAAAAAAGTAGGAGAAAATATTTAAGATAAAAATAAAATGAAGCATACAAAAATAAATATTATTTACCTTCTTACCATAAGTATGTTTTGTTTAATTTCGAATTTTCGATAATAAAATAAAATTTTATTTTCTAGTTTGTTTTTGTTTTAATATTTTGAATTACTAGTGTAAGGGGGCACCAAAATTACTTAGTGCTTAGGGCATCTAAGGGTCTTAATCCGGCCCTGGCTAAGTCCCCTTCAATATTCCTTGTTTAGCTATGACTGTGTGGCTAGACACAGCTCCAACACCATCTTTATATTTGTTGATGACGCCATTATCAAAAGCCTGATCACTAGCAATGAAGAGATGTTTTACACAGAAGAGGTTTGCCTGCTGACTCAATGGTGCCAATAGAAATCTGATACTTAATGTCAGCAAAGCCAAAGAGCTGGTCAAAGACTACAGGAAGTCACTTCTGGCTGCATCAGATACTGTTGAAAAAGTTAGCAGTTGAAAAAGTTAGCAGCTTTACATTATCTATCACCAATGAACTGAAATCAGCACAAAATGTCATCTCTTGTCAGAAAGGCTCACCAGTGCCTCCACTTTCTCAGATGTCTGAGGACAGCTTGCTTTTCTCCAAGTGTTCTCATGAACCTCTACAGGTACATCCCTCTCTGGCTACATCTCATCCTAGTATAGCACTGCAGAGAGTGCAGCACAGAACTTTACTGGCACCTAGCTGCCTTCTGTTCAGGATGCATAAAATGCTTGCTGAACTGGAAAGGCAAATAGGATTATTGAAGACCTCAGCCATCCAGCCCAGTTGCTTTTCTCACTCCTTCTTTCAGGCAAACTATATAGGACCATTGGCACTCATACCAGTAGATTCAGGAACAGTTTCTTTTCACATGTTTGTAAGGTTTTTGAACAGTTCATCATAACAGGTATGTGTGTGTGTGTAATTTTTTTTTTGTTACTTGGATGGTGTGGCGGATGGTTGGGACTCCTGCCCAGCTGGGACACCTGGAGGATGGAAGGACCAGGAGAGAGACAATACCTCCCCTGGGACATGAGAGGGCAGCCACCCTGGTTTGCATCCAGGCTGTGGGATCAGAGCTTAGAAGCTCAACCCTGTTGGGGCCCATGGTCACCGCCAGGGGGCACCCGGATGACTATGAAGCCTTGGACTGCAGCACTTCTGCCACACCAGGAAGTGATGCAGGAAGGTCATCAAGGAGCACCTGGAGCACATCCGGGTGCATTATAAAAGGGGCCGCCTCACTCTATTTGGGGAGCCAGAGTCGGGAGGCAGAGGACAGAGCTTGTGGGAGAGGAGTGGAGGTGGCAGAAAGAAAAGAAGAAGAAAAGAAAGAAAGAGAAAAAGAAAGTGAAGGACTGAATTTATTGTGGTTGTTTTGGGATTACTGTGTTGTGCTGTGTATAAAGAAGAAAGAAAATAAACGTGGTGCTTATGGACATTGTGAGTCATCGTTTGTCTGTCTGTGTCAAGGCTGATCTTTCCACAATGGGCAAATTCAAATTCCTATACTCTTTTCAATTACTATAATAGTTAGCTTGTCTTTCCTATGCTCAACACATAATCTCATGCCTGGCTTTCTTCACATTTATCTTCATTAAAGATAATTCTCTTCACACAAAGAGCCACAGGCACATGGAACAAATTATCTTTTAATGGGTTAGAGAGGAGGATTTCAAATCACGAGTCAGTGAGTTTTGGATTGGATGGTCTGTTCTCATCATAATTGTTATAATATTCTAATTTTCAAAATGTTACTTGAAAGATCAGATAAGAAAACACTAGTTGGTGCTGCCACCTCATGGCTCCAGAGTCAGGGATTTCAATACCACATTACCTCTGCAGACTTCGCACATTCTTCCTGTATGTTTATTTTCATACACTCTGGTTTTCCTCCTGCATTTCAGACATGCAGATTAGGTTAACTAGCGAATGTAAATTGACCTTGAGAGAGATTCTCAAAGTCACATGATTCAATGTAATTCTCAACAAGAATATACATCTGGGGACAACCCATTAAAAAGTTGTCTGTTCTTGCAAAGGCTAAGCACATGGGGCTTCTTTCTAAAAATCCACCCCAAATTTCTCCAGTTCATGCATTTTGAATGGCTGGGATTTCAGGGAGAGAACAAAAGGAACTGAACAAAACACTTTAGGATGTGAGAAAATAAAAGGCTAAAATTGCCGTTATTCATTCAGAAGCTCAGTAGCACAAGGAAACTTGAGCTTAATGATTAATTTGTACACTGTAATGAGCGCAACAACAGAGGAGATGAACAGACACACATGCAGAGCACTGCAGCTACTTGGCTCCATGTTTGAGCAGTTTTCTGTATGCTACAATATGTTTCTGTCATTCTGATTATTGCTTCACTATATGGCATAACAACAACAGATAGAGTTTAGGTAAGCATTGTGGCCTATGTACTATATTCTAAAATGCTATGGCTATACTTTGGCAGTGCAGTTTGCATTTCCAATTAAACAGTAATGTTAACTTCCATTAGTTACTTGTTTAGATGTGCAGTCAAAAGGTGCAGTAAAAGCAGCCTTGTCTGTGATTTTACTTGTGTCAGATTTGTAGATTTGGGTATTTTGAGTACTGCAATCTGCATCTCCTGTGGCTCTTCGTTATCAGCTCAGTCCATTTGATGTAGTGCAACACACTATTTACTTTTAATGCATATTTTGCAGTTCATGTTTTCATGAATGTAGCTGCCAATTCTTTCAAGTTTACATTGACTCCTACACTATTGCCGTAACACTGAACAACAGAGAGCACCCACTGCACCTGCAACAGCATGCTGTATTGTTCACAATTACCATCCATTGATGTCTTTGAATGCCATTGTATAATCTGATGTTACAGAAAGGTTTTTCCTTTACATCAAGTTATGTTTATTTTTAAAACATGCAATGGGCTCTCTGCACATGTGACAAACATTTATGTTTAATAGAGGAGTTTTTTTAGGTCTTAGTCGGACCAGGTTAACAAGAGCACCTCTGCTCTTTGCAGTTCAAAATCACCACCCCTATTTTGAGTGACACCTTCATGAGGCATTAGAGTGGATTAGAAATGTGACAGTCAAGTTAGCTGTCTAATTGTACCCACCCTGTTTTAGGCAAAATTCACTCATGGTTGTCTCCAGACATGTGTATTACACATCTGGCTTCAGCAAGACTGTCCTCCCAGAAATCATTGGTGAGTAACCAGAATGTAACACATTGTTGATTACTATCTGCAGGGTTCTTGCATCCATTATTTAGTTACCTGACAAGTTATGATCTGGAAGACCTTTCTTGGGTTTCTGACAAGAGATGTTCAGGCCCCCATGTTATTACTACAATTTAATTTTAGGTATTTCTCTAAACCTGATGGCCCGCATCCTACCGGTAGGAGTTGGACTTTTTCAGGAGTATGTAAGTAATTGTTAATTATTCTGTCTTTTCCTTGCCATTTTGAAAGATTATTTATTATTGAGTGCTGTCATTTTGTGTATTTGTGTATTTGTTTTGAGTGCCACCCGCATGGAGTGCACACTCCTTGTGAAGAAGTTCTTTAGAGATTGCAGCCTTTACTAAACCAATACTGTATGTATATTATAACTTTCCCTAGTGATACTGTGATGATTCTAAAAAGAAGAAAGAAAGAATCAGTAACACTAAAGGAAAATTGCACTTAGATTATGTTTAATATTGGCTTTACACTGACAAAAATATAACAGCTAGAGCTATACTGGCGAAAGTGTGATGCATTTGGGAGTTCTTTCAGACGACTCTTTTCCAACTTTGAGAGAGAATGCAGGAAAGCATTTTGTCCTAGGTACGGGCAGGAATGATGTCTTCCATTCATCCGTAGGTGAGCTCTAAGGTTCCGTGCAGTTATCTGATTTTTATGCCTTCTCTTCAAGCATGCAACCTCTAAACATTGGTACAATGTTTTGCTGGTAAGCAAGAATAGGAAGTAGCACATGTTACCGCAGAGGTTGCTTGCACAGCAGTATTAGTTTGGGAAACCTTGAAATAGCTGACAGTGACTGAGGCTATATATTGATCATTACCAAACAGGGCACATCTGCCCTTCAGCACTGTCTAACACTTGACTCATCTCATCCCCTTGTGAGGTTCACCCTGTTAGCTGGTTTGTGTGGCTTTAGCAAACACATGTTTTACCCAAAATAATCTGTATGAAACAACCCTCACAGATTACAGTGGCACACAAAAGATCCCTGGCTACACTTACCTAATTAAACAATATCTGTCCTTTTTCTAATGAGTACAAAAACATTAAAGTTCATGCACTGTTTGCATCACAGATAAGTAATCAAAAAATCATGCTGGTGTCTGATCATTCTTAACTGGCACCAGAACATTGCAATACCCTTGGACAGCATCATCTTCTGACAAAATACACCCATATAGATTTAAACAGTAAGTGAGAGCTTCACAACCACCCGCTACTCAAGAACAAGTTATTTTGATTTAAACAGCTTTGAGGCAAAAGAGGACAAGTGAAATAATATGGAAAGAATCCACAGACTAGACACACTGCACAACTCAAGCAGCACACTGTAAGCCCAGTAGCAGCATTAACTAACACATAGCCAGACATTTGATGGTCAACACAAAGGCAGCAAATCATTAAGAAAATTATTTTAAACATACATATGGATTGCATCTGTATGATAATGATGATATTTACCATGACAAATTTCTTACATTAGGAATTTGTCCTTTTTTGCATACCCCAACTTACTCTCCAGAAACTCACAGAGAGGGAGAGAGAAGATTGTGGTCACAGCAATATATCCTGGATATGGACCAGGATTCTCCACTTCTTTGGCATACTGCTGGCTTCTTTTCCAGCAAATGGAATAACAGGCTGTCCTCATTTTAATACAGGTGATGACCTTCAAACTAGCGGTCTACTTTTTTGGTACTACTCCAGACCGCCCCCACCATATTATGTTCTGTTCCCGGCATTTCCGCCAAAATTCCATTCTGTTTCTGCCAGCTTTCCAATCTCTATTCCTCTTCCAATGGCATTCCCCCTTTCCTCATTAAAAAGTACTTGAATCGACAATAAGCCTAAATGGATTTTTAAAATAGAAGAATTAATAATGAAAGAAAAATAACACAAAGATGTGAATAAATCTGCTTATAACGAGATAGTTGAAGAGATATAAGGTTAGGAAATGTCCTCCTTTTCCCAACGATGTCCTCTATTTGAGTAGTAAAATAAAGGTTTCACTGGTATTTACACAATCTCTAAAATTGTCCTGGATTTCATCATTATCATTAGTTAGGCTGTGTAAACAAATGCTAAACCTGTATTTCATGTCCAATTCATGTACAACAAGTATGTGTTTTGAAAGATCATGTAGCGTAACTTATGTGTGGTGCAGGATTTGTTTAAAGTAAAGCACACAGTTTTACTCATGTGACAGCAAGGAAGACTGGGCAGAGCCACATTACTATTCAAGACCATCTTACAAGTACAAGAGGTGTCCAATAAATGAAAGTGCACAGCTACAGACAAGCAAAAAAAATGAGTAGGAAGCCAAATTTACAATCAGGAGAGCAAACCTTAAAGCAACGTAAAGCTCATGTTCACTCTGAAAAACACAAAAACTGCTGCTAAGGAAGAGAACTGATCATCAGAAGTGACAGGCTTTTTGGTGAGGTGAGTTTCATTATATTTCAAAATGTTCCAATAAAATAGATAATTTATACAACCAAAGATTATTTAGCTTAGAATGCATGTAGTGGTGTCCATTTCTGCTTCAGTTATGGAGATGAGGGTAACATGGTAGCAGTGCTTCTGCCTTGCCATAAGGAGACTGGGGGTCATGCCCCTGGTGCTCCCTGTATGGAGTTTGCATGTCCTCCCCATTTTCATGTGGGTTTCCTCCCACAATCCACAGGCATACAGATTAGGTGAATTTGTTTTGCGGAATTGGCTCTGATCTGTGTGTTTGTGTTCACCCTGCAATAAACTAGTGCCCTGTTCAGTTGTTATTCATGTCCCGTGTCTGATGACTGCTGGCATATGCTCTGCCTGCCCTGGATAAGCAGGTTAAGAAAATGGATGAATGTTAAGAAGTCAGTTACTATATGCTAAAAAAACATTAATTATACAATAGTGTGTTTTTGTATTTACTGTATTTTTTCTCTTTTGCTGTTATGGAAGAGAAATAGTAGCCTTGCAAGTCATTAAACAGTTAGCTAAGTAGTTGAATACAAACTAATGATGTTCAAATGGATCGAATTGTTTGGTTATAAAGATTAATAAAGATCCATTGTATAGGAAGACCTGTGCCAAGTTTCTATTATATTCCAGCCCCTGGTCCTCTTCTTTGAAAAACAAAATGTGGTTATCCTAATAGAGCATTCTAATAGATAGATACATCTGTCTGTTTTGGCATGCATAAAATTCACACACCAGGCAAGATTTGACCCAGTGAAGCCAACACAGAGGAACACGATGCTAACCTTGTCCACACAAATGTAAGTCAAAACAGATATTAAGAAAAACAAAACATTAGTCAAACCAGTAATCACGATTGTGCAGCTTCCTAACAGGCTGCTATGTACTGAATATACACCACAACATGGCATGGACGCATTATCAGGCAGTGTGGTATAAAAGCTGTAGTTATGGGTTCAAATCCTGCTACTGACACTGGGTGACCATGAGCAAGTCACTTAACCTGGTTGTGCTCCAACTGGAAAAAGAAATGTATCCAGTTTTGTTTCAAATATTGTAAGTCACCTTTGATAAAGGAATCAGCTAAATACATAAATTTCAAACAATGCCTGGAATGGTTTGTTTAAAAAAATAAGATAAAAAGAAGACACAACTACATAACAAAAGTATGCACACCATCTTTTCTGACTGTATGAGCTTTTACAGTGAAACAGTATTGATTATATAATGGTAAAAAATGGTTTATGTGTTTTCAAGACTTTTCCCAGAGGTGCTCTGACCGCATACTTCCAAACACAGGAATAAGGTCTAATCACAACTGGGAATGCAGACCTTTCCTTCAGACCCCATCACTAAACTAGAAACATCAGTTTGCAAATGCACACACAGGTTATCGAGAACACTGCAGGGGCAACTGGTCCAGACTCTCAGGCAGAAACTGGCTTGCAGCCTCCAGCATGATTCCCATACCGCAAGAAACATATAGATAGATGGACCTTAATGCAGAAATACCACTGATAACATGTTTCTTCAGTAATCATTTTCTTATAAGACACAGTCAATACTCAGAAATCAATTCTAGGATAGTGGTGATGCATGGGTAAAGAAAGGAATCTCTACATGTCTTGAAGAGTGTATCTCCGTGTTTATTTGTTTATTTTATTTTTCACCACGGGGCTCTGCCCCCTGCTCGCTTCGCTCACCAACTCCCGTGTTTGGTTTTCCAGATACACACTTACAAGATTTTTTTTTCTTTAAATTGTTGTTATTTCATTAGTTTCACTTTTATTTCAGAACTTCAGTAAAAACAATAATTGGAATCTTTCGAGTCCCAACATGCTGAAACTTTTAAATGAGGTCCATGAAACATGTGTATAATGATTTTTTACCATATTTCGGGATAGGTTTCTCTGTTTCGAATTTCAGCACAGACAAAACAATCTACATCATTAGCAGTTAATAATTTTTTTGCAAAGGTAACCAATAAATGCATGTGAGGTAAACCCCGCTTTTGAAATTCGATCGTGTAAATGTATGCTCGGATTTGACCGAACACTGTTTCGAGTTCTTTCAATAAAATTAAGACTGTTGCAATGCTTGCAGACTACCTTGATATAATGATGATAATATTACTGCTTTACCTGTTTTGAGTGTCTGAACTATTGATATTTGAATTTTGAACGTGATCAATGAGACCTTGCATATGTTCCGTTCTAAGTTTTGCCTGATTCGATTTAATAAAGAAAAGACGATTAGCTTCGACTTTTCGATATGCATTAATAATGTAATGTTGCGTTAGACGTTGAGATGACAGAAGTGGGTTAAATACATTGGAAAGTATCGCTAAGTTTGCCCGAAATATTGCGTTGGTGTTATTCGTTTTTTCGGAATTCGTGTGTTTCATATTGTATGACCATCCTGTTTCTCCATCTAGGAAAAGCAAAGGAAAGAGAAATGGATCGTAATGTGGTGAATTATTAGACAGAAATGTCGATTCATGTTTTGCTTTTGGATAAACACGAATATCTACTCTTTTTTTGGTATTTCCATCTTTCGAAACTGTTATCGCTGATAATTCACCACATGTTGGTTTATTATATATGCGTGTGTGGTCTTTCTGATTCTTATAGAAATCCAAGAAAACTTCTTTGTCTGTGTTTTGCAGATAAATTTCGTTTAAAGTGCAATACTTTTGAATGTATGGATTTCCATTATTGGCTGTATAATTTCTAATACATCCGATCGTTTAACTCTTTCGATTCTATGTTGCATCACTTCTCCGTGATCATAAATATACACCTGACAGAATTGTGGTTTCTTCAAAATTAAACTTGTCGCTGCTTTAAATGTTGCTGGACCACAGATTCTCATAGCGTATGGTCCATTCTTGTGTAAATCTTCGTTTTGAGCATTGATGCGAATGCGAAAAGATTATTGTAGACTCGGATATTTTGCCTGTAGTGTTTGTGGATTTCACTTTCCCCAAACATCAAATCTTTTAATTCTCTTGGATATGCATCCTCATTGTTTATAAACACTACTTTTCCCTGATGGCAACACAAATTAGACTATCTACAAGTCTCTGACTTAAACTTCAAAGCCTTACAATATTTATATACTTCTAACATATCACCTATGTCCATATATTTGATCTCTATTCGCCTTTCCGTTATTTCTCAGAGTAATAATTTCCCTTTGTTAGCGCTAATGCGATCTTTACTTTCTTTGTTTTGACACTTTCCTTTTTTTTCTGCTTTTATATTCTGTATCTTGCTCTGCATGTGTATCACACCTGCGGTTTTTTTTTGAGTCTTTTGAATTCCACTGTTTTAATTATCTATAACCTGCTCTGTATATGTTTGCCCCCCTTGTTTTTTAACCTCTTTATGAAGTTTTACTTTGTTTTCTACTCTTTGTCATTTATTTCTGACCTCGCTTTGTCCTGCATTTTTTTCCAATTACACCTGGTCCATGATGATTATTTTCCCTTTTTTCAAGTAATAATTTCCGTTTGTTTGCACTACTGTGATCTTTACTATCTTTTTTTTTGATACTTTCTAATTTTTCTGCTTTCACATTCTTTAACTTTCTCTGCATGTGTATTGCGTCAGGGTTTTTGAACATCTTTATGAAGTTCTACTTTGTCTTTTACTGTTTGTCTTTTAATTCTGAGCCCGATTGGACATGCTTTTTTTTCAATTCCACTTGTTCTGGGTTGATAATTACTTTCCTTATCTTCTGAATTTTCTTTTTTGCATTTTTTTTTCTCCAATGCTTTTAGATCTCTTTTCTCCACGCTGCTCTTTCTTTTTCGCTTAGTCGTCGATGTTTCATCTATAACGTATATGCGCTGAGAGCTCTGGATCTGTGTGTGCTCAAAGCCTTTTCACGACTGAGTGTTTTGCTACCCATGGTCTTATTTGATATTGGTTGTAAGTAGGGCAAGTCTTGCAAGAATCTTATGTTCTACATCCCCGCGAGACGGTCCTGGGTCAATCTCTTGGCACAAAGTCTTATGTTTAAGGTCCCCGCGAGACGCTCCGTGGCCAATCTATTTCATCTTGCGGGTCTTTTAAGTGTCTTCCATGAAGATCACGTCTCGTCTCCCTAGTCTCTCCCTCCCAGGATTTTTTTTATAATAGAGAGAAATGGGTTGAGTGTCTTTAATCACTTATGCACAAAATGTCCCACTGGTGGGACACTGCCATATTCCCAAGTTGTTTCTGTACGATGCAATAATAAACCCACAAGTTGCTCTAAAGCAATAATGGTATTTTCACATACCCAAAAGGTGTCTTCTTTCTAATAAATCACTGGTTTCTATGTTGGCTGCTCTCTCTCTCTCTCATTATTAAAATATACAATTCAAGCCACATATAGTAAAAGGCTCATTACCATTGAATAGCTGGGGTACACAGAATTCTAATGATGTATAGGTGTCTGTGATTGGTCATTTGTACTACATGTCGCAGCTGCGCGTAAACGGCAATAAATATAATGCCTGTGTAATAACTCGTCTTTACATCATTACGCACAAAGCTTGAGTCAGATTCTAAAGAAAGTTTTGACTTTATTTAGAACAACATGTTTGATGTAAGTCTCGAGGCTATGCTTGATATGTAAGTACGGTTTCTAATTGGACTTGCATCAACCCCAACAGGGAAGGCAGAAACAAGTGTGATTACAAATAGGGAAATAAAATCAAACAGCAGCCGGGAGGAGTCAGAAGGAGGGTGGGTTGAAAGGAGTCCAATTAGAAAAGAGATAAAAAGTCTTGCAAGGCTGTATTGATCTCTTTGATGGAAATCACAGGGAAAAAGTGTGGTGTGGATCATACTGTGAGCAAGTCTCATATGCTTGTGAGCAGAGAAACCATGGGTTAGGTTTATGTGTCTGTATGACTAGCTCTGTGTTCAGGGCTGCTTGTTTGCTGCTCTCTGCTTTGGGCTGCCAGCAAAGGCATTGTCCCCACCTCTATAACCCAGCAGTGGAAGAAGCTGGTATGAAAATGTATGTATGTACTTTGTTTATTCCAGACATGAAATGCAAGAAAAAAGCAACAACAACAAGAACAATAAATAAACAAATAATTATAACACACTGAACTTATAGGGCAACTACAACAGAAGGCAAGAGAAGATATGTGAATTGCAGCACAAAATCCCCAAGTTTAGTGTAGAAAATGTAAGGTTCATTTGCGTTTAGTGGTAAATGAAATTGTTTCAAGGACTGTCATGAAAAGTAATTTTGAAAGTAAAGTTCTGGATGAATACATAGCTTTACATGCTGTGGACGCTAGGGGTCACTGTTGCCCCTTTAAACCCAACAGACAGACACTCAGGACACATAGTAAAAGCATTAAGAAGTATTTTAATTCTGTTTTCTTCTTCCAAAGTGCTTCCAAGCACCAAAGCCACCATAAGCACAATTAATAAACACAATAATAATCATGAATCTCTCCTTCACACCTCCCAGCAAGCTCTGTCACACTCCTCCCGACTCTCATTATAAAGTTTACTACATCCTAATCATATGAATGACGCATGCACAGCTCGTCACTCCCCAGCACTTCAAGAGACTTACTTGTCAATGGCACTTCTGGGTCAGATGGAGAACTTGCTTTTTCTTCAGCCCAGAAGTACTTTGGGGCTTTTGTCCCTGTGACTTTGGAGTACTTCCGGAGTATGCAGACAGTAAAACCTGCCTAGTTCCCCTGCAGCGTATTTATTAATACAATCCCGCACAGCACACAGTGCTCCCAGCACCAATCACCCCTAATACAGGCCTTTCTCACACTGTCTGTGGGCCACCTTTTCCTCTCTCCACGGGAGCTTCATCCTGCTCCCACTCCTAACTCTAGCTCCCTGATTGTAGGGGGGTGGCCCCTTTTATTCTTACCCGGATGTGCTCCAGGTGCCTGATGACTCTCTTCCGGCAGCACTTCCTGTTGTGACGGAAGTGCTGCCCTTGCACCCAGAGGCAGTCCGGGCATCCCTGAAAGGCGCTTCATCCATCTTCCTGGGTGTGGCGGAAGTGAATGTTTCCCGGGCTCTCGGAGGCTCGGGGTGCCCCCTGGCGGTGGCCACAGGCCCCAACGGGCTTGAGACTCCTTGCTCCTCCCCTGTGGTCCTCTCCTGATCCAGGGCGGTTGCCCCCTTGTGGCCCGGAGGATGTCAAAGCCACCTCCCAGTCCTTCTAGGCGTCCCGGCTGGGTCTTTCCACCAGCCTCCTGTGACACTGCCCCATCGCCAGTGAAGACCCATCAGGCGGAGCAGCCCATCCCGCGGGGGCAGATTCCCCACGAAGCAGGTCCTACTGCTAATCCAGGGTCCGGTCCTGCACTCCAACCAGCAGAAACAGGGGTGGAGACGCTGCATGGACACCAGCATCTGGCATCCATCCATGCCATGCACAGGCAGCACTCCCCCCTTCAACCGGCACCCCGGAACTTGCCTCTTCGGCACCCCCTCCACAGGTTCCATGCCCCCCTTGTTGGGACATTCAACAGGACCGCTCGCACTCTCGGCCTCCCCTCTGACTTTGGGGCTTCCCTCTGCATGTGCAGAGGCCGACCCGTCTCTGTACGTGAGCTCACAGGCTCATTTCTCCCTTTGTGGGAAGACCTGGCTTCATTCCTCGGGTTCTTCCTTTTCCTCTGGGGTGCCCAACAGCTTGAGTCTCCCTACAGGAAAGGAAGAGACCCCCTGCGGTCTGCAACCCTGTGGAGCGACGCAAGACTGACACTGGCTTTGGCGGTAGTGCACTAGGACCCGTGGCACTCATCAGCTGGCGTCTTGGCACCACCCCTACCACGTGATCAGCCCTTCGCATTGCCTCCACTATCGGAGATGCGGCTACTCGGTCACCGGAACCACACGATACCGGGATGCATTCGTTCGCTTCTCCTTTTTTCTTTACGGTACCAGTCTTACTCACCCGTACCACCACGATCCTCTGGCCAGAGACTCCTGTGCGGCGCTGCTCCGCCCCCTGACGTAGCATCTGACGTGGCGTGATCGCCTTCCTCTTCAGCTCGACTATGCAGTCTCGAAGTTTGTGTAGTACCTGCTAAAACGACTGGGCGAACTGAAGGGAAATCTCCGGGTCACGCCGTGCCGCAGGCACAAACAGAGTGTTAGCCGGCGGAGGACTTACCTTTCGATGAGTCCTACTTGCCAGCTGCACCCTATGGAGATTTCTTCCTCCTGTCGTCGGGCCCTCCCCCTGCTCAGGATGGACGTTCGCTGGTCCCGCTACTGAAAAATCATCAACGGGAGCACAACACACACCGTCCAGTCCCTCGCCTGTCACGGGGAGGGACTTCCAGTCTGCCACCATCTTCTCCCTTATCCCGAGGGGTAGGTGAGACTCGCTGCAGCACCTCTGCTGTGGCTTCTCGAAACGCAGTGGATCCTCCCTTCCTTTTAGCGTTGCTGCCCCGGTTTCATTGTAGGGATCGACACACCTCGGCTGGTGACGCAGATCCAGGCAGTGCCCTCCTGCAACACAGATACAAGGCCCGGCACGTGGCGGTGGCCACGGGCCCCAACAGGCTTGAGCCTTCTTGTTCCTCTCCCGTGGTCCTCTCCCGATCCAGGGCGGTTGCCCCCTTGTGGCCCACAGGATGTCAATGCCACCTCCCGGTCCTTCCAGGTGTCCTGGCTGGGTCTTTCCCCCAGCCTCCTGTGACAGTATTTAAGTACAGTTCCAAGCACACATAATGTATCATATCACATTTTCATATTTCCTGTTAATAAAAAGTAATAAAAAATTAATAAGAAAAAAATGTTGCAGTATTTGTGTTTTTTTGGACTTTCTTGGTACATTCTAAAGCTATTCCCCAATTTTTACTATATAATACTCTGTATAACCTCTATTATATTACAAAGAAGTGAATTTTATTAATTCAAAGGCATGAGAATGTTGTGTACTGGCAGATGAGAAAAATTCACAAACAATAAAAAGGGTGGAAAATGCAGAGCTGATTTCCCTAGCTATCATTTTACTTGATGACAAAAGTAATCCAGATAATAGACTCAGTGTCTCCTTACCAATTGTTTGGAGACTTAAGAGGAGTTCATTCATAGATATTAAGTATACAAGAAGCAGTAGAAGAATGAAACATTATTCAAGTGTTTTGTATATAGTACAAGCTGCTGCATTCATTCAGGTTTTACTTTGTATAAAATGTTACTTACCTGAAATAATACATACATTTAAAAAGTACACTTCAATATTTGTTGAACCTTTTCATGTTTGATTAAATTGTTATTGTACTATTATGGGAAAATTGAGAGTATGAAAAATAAACCAATTAGAGAGTAGAGGGAGACATTGCCACAGGACATTTTTCAAATGGTACAAAATCAGCCATAATCAACATGTTAAGTGATTTCCCTTAAAAGGAAAGCAAAAACCTTTTATAAGCCCACAATATTCTATGGAAATTACAGCTTAAATGTATTTAATTTATTTAATGAAATATTATAACTAAACAAAAAAACTTAAAAACACATCACAAAGTACCAACTGAAACAGCACTGCCAAACAAAACGTCCCAATGAAACAGCAGTTCATTCAAATGCACTTTGAGAGTTCTTTTTGTGAGTATTGCCTTTCTATTTCTATTCTTGATTTCTGTGTCTTGGGATTTTGATTATTGGATTTTGTATTGGGAATTGGTTGCTGTGGATTGCCTTTTAGTCAGATCGTTTTGAATATCTTGTTGTTCTCTATACTTTGTTAAAAAACTCCTCTTTTAGAAAGATGAGTTCCTTTTATAGCCCCTTTTTTGCACAATGCCTTGCAGGGCATTGTGTTTTTTTTGCCAGGGGGACCTGGCATATATTTTTTAACTTTTGAAGTTAAAGCCTTGTTTGGTCAGGTGTATACTGAAGCCAGCCTATAAAGTAGGAACTCAGGCTGCTTTGGAGTGTTCCTTATCACGGCAGAGGGGTAGGATTCTGGCTTGTTTTATGACGACAATTTTGAAGCCTAACAAATTTGCCAATTCATTTGCTACTGAATCACAAAAATAGTGAACCCTACAACTTTCAATAACAACTTCAGGGAAGTCATCTAACCCACCCAAAATATAAAAGTGGAGAGGGTGGTTCCTCAGGTGTAACACCATGGTGTTCCCGAATCTTTGGGTTTTACCCACAGAACACAAGGAAAGAATAAATATGTAAGGACACAGAACACATAAAATCTAAATAATAAATAAATGTAACAGAAATTTCATAGATATATGAACAAAATAAAAAAATAACAAAAACAAAAAAGCAACATAACATAACCAATGCCACAACATAGGACTATAGCAAACTTGATACTTTTATAATTCTTTCAGTTGACTATGTCCCAAATTACTTTCTCAACTTAATGTCCATTCCTGCACCCTCAGGCCTAACTTGAAAACACCTGCTAAAGTAATTGAGTTGGGAATAAATAAGAAGTATGAAATAAAACTGAAACAGGAATGAAGCACTGATGCAGTCCTGACAGTCTGTGGCACAGCATGCCTTGGGTAAGTGTCAGAATGATTACGTGCAGTTTAATTTTGTTTTTCTATCAGAATTGTGTAGGTGTGCAAGAAAGCAGTGCGGCCACAGGCCACTAATGGGACAATGGAGTATTGAATTATGCATGTGCAGGTTAGTGATTGACAGTGCCATCTCTCAGTAGCAGTGTTGTGAGTGTGTCTGTCTCTTGGGCATAGAACAGTGTCCTCATGGAGAGCAGGGTTGACCCTGTCCTGCTGCCAGTATGGGCTGGGGAGACATTATGGACTTAGGAGCAGATGGAAGATGGAATGATAGTCCAAGGGTTCCAGTTCCGAGACAAAGGGCATGCCTGCTGACAGGGAACAGGATAGATGTGGAGCTCGTCAGTGGGGGAACTGTGGACATTCACATGTAAGCGTAAGTGCAAGGATGGAGTTGGTGGAGCAAACTTAGAGTTAATAAAGGGATGATGTATATGACACAGGTCTGTCAATGGATGGGGTACTAGGGCACGCTTAAGGATTTGCTGCTCTAGTCATGGGACTGCTGTTTTTACAAAGGGTTTGAATTATTTAATTATTTGAACACTACTTTTTCACTGTTTTTATGGATGAAATTTATTGATTGACTTAACTGCATTAGTTTTTGTGTTTTTTTCTTTTTCAACAAATGTGCACTTGGCACCTTAAACCTTATTGTTGTGTCTCTTACTCACAGCTGGTCCATCCTCAGTTTGCAGTCTACTAGGGAGTCAACTTAACATCAGAGTGTCAGGCACGACTCGGCATGATAACCCCTGACACAGTGTCACATGATGATTCTTTGATGGGATGCAGCTTCTTGCTCTCAGTGTAATGTCTTATCCCATAAACCAAAATATAAAAATCCTCGAGCAGAGTATGAAAATGCTACATAAAATAACCATTCATTAAGAGTGTTGTTGATATTTACAAAACTGAAATGAAAAAAAAATTAAATGATCCACCCAATAATGTTCCATCACTAAAGGCTATAATAATAATATAACACAACCTGCAGAAAAATGAATGGTGGTTCCCTTCACAAATTATAAAATATGCAGGCCACTGTCTGCTTTGTAGAAGTTACAGTGTGACATGGCAAAACAGTATGTTTCTTGCAATAGACTGGAACTAATTTTAAGTACAGCATACTACATTCACTTCTCAAATAACCATTCCTGAATATTTCTTGAAAATGTGTGTGGTGATGGGATCAAGTGGAGGCATCATGTTACACAAAGAAGCTCCTATGTTATGTATCAAGCATGAACTGCAACACCAGCCTCGGCATTCTAACACATTACTACAGATATTATTGCCAAAACAGATTTTCTATAAAAGATAGATCTGGTAGTTTTGCTTTTAGAGTTATTTTTTCTCATCCGCGCCAAGCTGTCATTTGCTCCAGACACTTAGTTTGTTAATTCTTGCAAGACAACACACCTCCCTCAGAGGTTTACAATTTTTAGTACACAAAATTGGAAAAGTGGTACATAAAGGCACATCTGAAAAGAAAATGGAAAAAATGTGTACCTAAACTTCTCATCAACACCTTTAACGATCCAAGGGTTATAGCTCATACCATTTAGAATGAGTAGTTCAGACAATGATTTGTTAAGCGAGTGAAATCCTACATCTGTCAGCTCATATTGAATTAAGAAGCTGGCCAGGTAATCACACTGTAGATCACAATACAATATAAAATGTAGTGTTAGTGGGAGTTGTTCATTTGATACTTCCAGTTTTGGTCACTCACTCCTATATAACTTGATACTAATCATTTTCACGTTCACAGTTTCCAATGCAGTTAGCATTATTGGACATTTCCCATTTGTGCCCTTCTCCTTTCACTAAGTCTTACAGCAGCTCCTGTTTTTACATATTCCTCTGTTTGTTTCTTTAACAATGATTCATTTATTATCTCCTTTACCTCTCACCAGTATGTATTCTGGATCACACTTACCTACAGTCAGATATTGTTGATGTAATTGTTACTTTGTCTAATTACTTAGAAAATAGAAAAGTAATACTTTATGTTGTCACACACGTGCACATGGGAGACAGCACAGGGTCTAACTAACACTGAAGCGCAGGTATAGGGGGTGACCAAGTGTGCTATTGCCTTTTCTCCCATTCTTTCAGGAGCAGTAAGAACTAACTTCTTTCTTCTTCCGGCTTCAGACCATGCCCCCTGACGACATCACATCCGCCTTCCCTGTAGATCAGGGGTCTCCAACTCCAGTCCTGGAGAGCTACTGTGGCTGCAAGTTTTCATTCTAACTCTTTTCTTATTTAGTGACCAGTTTTTGCTGCTATTTAACTATTTCCCTTTATTTTAATTGACTTTTCTTGATACTCTGACCGCTGAATTGATTCTTTTTTCCTTAAACGGCACCTAAACATAAATTTGATGTGAAGTGAGCCAACATATGACCAACTAAGTTGGGGCCACAAACACCAACCAACTTCACTTCATTCAGTTTCTTAATTTGAAGCCAATTCTCGTTGCTAATTAAACCCATTATTTAATTCTGCCATGGCAGACATTTCCAAAACTGTTGATTTTCTTTTTTAAGAGCACTGTTAAAATGTTTTGTGGACCTGAGCAGATCAACATTACTGAAGCCTTCACCTTTCTTCATCTTCAGTTATTGTATGATGAACGCAGGTTGTTGTTTATGTGTTGGTTCATTGTGTCTCTTAATATTGTTTGGTTGCTAATTAAGGAAAAAATAAATAATTAAGGGGCTTGAGTCTTAAGTTGTACATCAATTAAAATGAAGGCAGAGTTAATTAGCAGCAAAAACAGGTCACTAATTAAGAAAAGGGTTAGAATGAAAACCTGCAGCCACAGTAGCTCTCCAGGACAGGAGTTGGAGACCCCTGCTGTAGATGACCCGTCTCTTCCCATCCCCGCCACTATAAAAGCCCACCACCTTTGCTCTGCAGTCAGTCCTTGTTGTTGACTCAGTCTCGACATATTACTCGGCGGAGTATCACACAGTCTTTTTGTCCTGAGAAACTTACAATATACGGGGTGGATCCCCCAAACGTTTTTCTTGTGGTTGCCCCTCTTTACAACGTATAACTAATAACCACTGATGAAACAAATTTTTAACTTTAGTTTTTAGGAAACATCCAGACACTTGGGAGTCTAAAGGAATTCCCCAATACCTTGAGGAAAACATTTGAACTTCCTTCAATAATGATAGAGTCCCATAAAAATGGAAAAAATCTCAGTGACCAGTCTCAAGATGAAATCAATAGCAGGAGCATTCTTCCAGTTCCAGTTGGATATATTCAGTAAGTTTTAAGCCTTTGTTTATCTTTTGGACTTCTGGTCTATTGACAACAAATAAAAGCCTCTTTCGGAGAAGTGTTTTTTTTAAATAAAATTGTTAAATATGACTACAGTGATCCCTCGTCGATCGCGAGGGATGCGTTCCAGAACCCCCACGCGAAAGGTTAAAATATGTTTATATGGTTATTTTTATATATTTTAAGCCCTTATAAACTTTCCCGCACAGTTATACAGCATAAACCCTTTATATTCTCTTAGATACTAGGTAAGATTCGTTGAAATTATGTATGTAAACACACTGTTTATATACTACGCACAAACATACGTATCGTATATCATTGAAGAGTTTTATTTAATACGTAATACAGTTTTAAACACATTGTAATAATACATATTTTAACAAAAATAATTTTATATTTACTGTATATACAGTAATGCACTCGTTTTACTTACTTACCCAGTTATATTAGATATCATGCGTCTCCGATATCACATATGTTACAGCCATTACGATAGACAGGCCACCAGCAATAAATACGTACAATGCAAGAAAAATTGTATAAAATGTGTGTACAGTTACACCAGTGGCGGACCGTCAGGGCCTGCAAGGCCTTCTCTGCTGGCCTAAAAAAATATCTGAATCACAAACTGATGTTAATTATATTTTGTCCATGAATACTTATTAAATAATTCCAGATAGTCTGTCCGCTATCTTTCATAGCTTTTAATAATAATAATTCATTACATTTATATAGCGCTTTTCTCAGTACTCAAAGCGCTATCCACACAGGGAGGAACCAGGAAGTGAACCCACAATCTTCCACAGTCTCCTTACTGGAAAGCAGCAGCACTACCACTGTACTACCTGTGAGGACTTTCTGATGGTTGTGCTGCTTCCAGACATGTATTTTCGTATTAAAGCATTCAACCAATCACATTTCAGCCATCATTTGTTGCCAGGCAGGGTCAAAGTCAATGAAGTCTGCCCGGAGGCCTTCACAATCTGTTCTGCAGGCCCTCTAACACAAAATAAATATCGATTAAACTGTTGCTTCAACCAATCAGATTTTGAGTTGGTGTTACTAGGGCCCTCTAGCAGGCGTATGGCAACGTCACCGTATTCAGAAACGTTGATTGGATAGGATGGTGTAAGTATGCCATGGATGATTACGGCAACGTCACCGTATTCAGACCCGTTGATTGGATAGGATGGTGTAAGTATGCCATGGATGATTTTGCAGGAAAATCTCCCACTGATCTCCTTGACTTCCTTCATCAGAAAAATGGGGCATGGAGCATGGGGCAGCTGTACACATTGGTATGTTTGGCGGTGACCATTCCCGTGTCCACTGCTTCTGTCGAGCGGACATTTTCAGCCCTAAAGCGAATTAAAACATGCCAGAAATACGACAGGGCAGGTTCGACTTTCAGCATTAGCTTCGATGGCGATAGAAAGGGACTAAAATGTTGCGATTTTCCTAAATAATATTGCAAGTTTATGAGTTATTATTGATGTTTATGTGTGTCGCGGCTGTAGCTGCAGTAGAAAAGAATTTGTTCACCCCTGGTTTGTCTATTCAATAAAGGCATTTATTGTGGCTACAGAAGATATCTATCTGCGATGCAATGGCTCTTTAAACTGTATTTCTGCATATTAAGATGGTTTTTATAACCATAAATTAGTTTTTGATGGGCGGGCTGATCCAGACGGAGCACTACTGAAAGCCTAGGTGTGAAATGCATGGTCCGCCACTGAGTTACACTAAACATTACGTACATGTACTAAGTACATAGAAAATTAATTATGGGTACTCACCAACAGTGAAACACGTTGATGCTGAATGAGCGAGACGAAATGCTGGCTAACACAAAGTGGAAACGAATGCTGCTCTCCATTGCTGAGCCAATCAGCACCCAGGATCTTAACCGCATGCTCTGATTGGGTAGCTTCTCAGTCCTCCGCCAATAACATCCCTTGTATGAAATCAACTCGGCAAACCAATTGAGGAAGCATGTACCAGAAATAAAAAGACCCATTGTCCGTAGAAATCCACGAACCAGCGAAAAATCCACAATATATATTTAGATATGCTTACATATAAAATCCACGATAGAGTGAAGCTGATATAGCGAGGGATTACTGTACATCTTAATGAAAGTTCCAAAGACCAATAACAGCTCACCACGCTTGTGCAAAAAATAACTTTTACTTCAAAAATACCATATTCATTAGCAGATAGAGCCTTCTGTGGACTGTGAACACCTCGCCTACTTGCTGTCATGTAGCACATTAACAGTTGTTTAGCACATCACTGCATTCAAAAAGAAGATAAATGTAAAAGCAGAACTTATCATTTGTCCATGTTTTGAATATTTATGAACACCAGGAGCATGACTATGTACTACATCTCTTTTGATCAGATAGGTATATACACGGAAAAGGTGCTAAAACACAGCAACTGAATACAAGCAACTAGCTTCTCAACAATGTATAACATATTAAACATTTATTATTTGTACCCAGTAGAGTGTTGCAAGGAGTTGGCATCTACATTTACAAGATGCTTTAGATAAAAGTGAATTACAAAAAGAAGTTAACATAATCAAGTAAACAGTCACGTGGACTGTTTAGGAACCAAGTGTTACAGGGCAAGGTTACAAAATTGATCTTCACAGGTGAAGAGCTTAAACCAAACAGAACAACACAAGACTAGGTAACCTCTGCTACAAGAACCTATCAAGGCTATTATTTATAAGTCAGATATTCACAGAACAAGAGTCTTTAAGCGCTTCTTAAACAGAGTGAAGGTGTCAGTGTTTGGATGGAGATGGGTGGCTCATTCCACCAGCTGGAATCAGATTTGATGCCATGCAGAAGTGGTATCACCTAATGCCTGTTTACAAGCAGGTCTGAGTGGAAAAGCACCATAGGACCTCATAAATGCCTTTGTTTACATCTTGCCTGAAGAAAGGGCCTGAGTTGCCTTGAAAGCTTGCATATTGTAATCTTTTTAGTTAGCCAATAAAAGGTGTCATTTTGCTTGACTTTTCACTACTATACATAGGTCCATTAACTACTCCATAAGGAAAGCATTACAGATTTGAAGTTAATGTGTGCTGTTACAGGGAGCCAGTATGGAGTCCTGAAAAGAAGAGTGGCATGTCCCTCTCTTAGCTGGTTGAATACAACACGTGCCACAATATTTTGAAACATCTGCAGTGGCTTAGAAGTACATGTACTGTAGGTACTCTTGCCAATAAGGAACTGCAGTAGTTAATATGTGATAGGAACAATGCCTGGGCAAGAAGCTGTGCTGCATACTCCATCAGATATAATCTGATTTTGTAGACATTTTACAGAGTGAATCTGTAAGAACTATAGAGACAGTTGCAATGTGATTAGTGAAGGATAGCTGGACATTGATCATCAACTCAAGGTTGCATACTGATTTGATAGGTGTTAGTGATAATGAGCTGAGCTGGGGTGTTGAATAGAAGGACTGACTGGGATAACAAAAAGGTGTGACTTTGCCAGACGTCTTGGTTGTGATATCAGCAAGACATGTTGAGATTCGAGTAGGGATTGTGTTGTTCTCTTGAGGGAACAGCAGGTACAGCTGTGTCTCATTTTCATAATAGTACTGATATGAGAATCCATGGGACTTGATGACATGGTCATGTGCTCCTCCATTGTTGTCAAAATCTTTCCTTGGATGATAAACAACTGTAAGCTCATTCATGCTGAAGCAATGTGAATGTGTCTGTCTTTGGGATGTTAGAAGAAAGCAATGTGGACACAAACAGAATATGAAAATTCCCTAAATAATAACTGGAGAAACCAATCTATGAACCAACAATATTAAGTACTGTGTTGCCAACAATGCCAAAAAAACAACAAAATAGCAAATATCTCCAGAATATGCTTCAGAACATATAATTTAGTGGTAGTGGTAGGATTTGTATTAGTATTGTCATGCACACAGAATTCAGTGAATTTCATACTTGCATTTCCAACCAGTTTTAGCAGTACAAGTTATTAACATCATCACTTTGGCTGTTCTTCCTACTGGTCAGTTAAACCCATTCCCAGTTTCACTCTGTTTTATTCAAGCTCAGTTGATTTTTAAGTCCAAACTTATGTTACTTCTAGGACAATTCCTAGAATCACTTTTGGGGTCAGGACCACCCCTGTGAAAGTCCGAGAACAATCACCTCAGAGTCCCCTATAATCATCCCGGATAATTGTGCACCTTTGAGTCCTGCACTCAAATCCAGTGGGACCAGAAAACCCTTTATTGCCGCTTAGTGGTATGGGTGTACTACTAAAAGGTGGAAAAGTGGCAGACCACAATGACAGAGGAAAATAGGTCAGAAGATGAAACACAAGTCAGCAAAATGCCAGTTAAAATCCAAGAAAGGCTATCCTTTTACAAAACCAGAATGTAAGCCAAATTTGTAATCAAAAACACAGTTGCAGGTTTATTTGCTAGAACACCTACCCTATACTATGCACAAGACTTCTGGAAAGTGTCCAGAAACTTGAGCAATGAGTCTCTTGTGCCACCACATAATGCTGTATAGTATATGGTCATGCTAGTGACATCATCCATCCATCCATTGTCTCCCGCTTATCCGAGGTCGGGTCGCAGGGGCAGCAGCTTGAGCAGAGATGCCCAGACTTCCCTCTCCCCGGCCACTTCTTCTAGCTCTTCCGGGAGAATCCCAAGGCGTTCCCAGGCCAGTCGAGAGACATAGTCCCTCCAACGTGTCCTGGGTCTTCCCCAGGGCCTCCTCCCGGTTAGACGTGCCCGGAACACCTCACCAGGGAGGCGTCCAGGAGGCATCCTGATCAGATGCCCGAGCCACCTCATCTGACACCTCTCGATGCGGAGGAGCAGCAGCTCTACTCTGAGCCCCTCCCGGATGACTGAGCTTCTCACCCTATGTTTAAGGGAAAGCCCAGACACCCTGCGGAGGAAACTCATTTCAGCCGCTTGTATTCGCGATCTCGTTCTTTCGGTCACTACCCATAGCTCATGACCATAGGTGAGGGTAGGAACATAGATTGACTGGTAAATTGAGAGCTTCGCCTTGCGGCTCAGTAGTGACATCATATTATGCAAATTTCAGTATGCACCATTCAGCCACAGGGCTTTGCATCAAGGGAAAGGTTCACCAAAATGCCCGCACCCATAAAAAACAAAAATGTAATTGCGTTAGAAATCAAAATATAACAAAATTTAAAATAAACAAGTCTAAAACAAAATCAAATAGGAAGCCTAAGATGCAAGGTATTCTTTGTACTTCAAAGTCACTGAAAAAATGTGTGTTTTAGAAATAAGTTTATAAAGCTCAAAAAAAATGTATAATACTTTAGAATCATTACAGTGAGGAAAGTACTCTGGTCTTCTGTGTCTCCAGGATCAACCCCTGAAAGTCCCAGAACAGAGTCCCCTATAATCATTCCAGATATTTTTGCAACTTTGAGTCCTGCATTCAAAGCCAGTGGAACCAGAGAACACTTTACTGCTGCTGCCCCACACTATTATCTTATTTTAGTTTCCAAGGAGTGCTTTGGAAGCATACAGCATATCTAGTACTGGTAGTTGTAGTAATAGTAGTTAATAGTAATTGAACTAATAGTATTGTCGAATGCACACTGTGCAGCAAAACTCTTCCTTGTATGTCCAACAAACATGCAACATGCCATCCTTCTCAAGTGCCAGTAGACCACTCACTTGGAGGGGCACTCCTGCCATCAGGGTAGAATTATCCTTTGAAATACAGATGCTACCAGGCCAGTCCCCTGCTATGTCTCTACCCTGCTCTCCTTCTATCATTCTAAATAAAGAGGGAGAAGACAGAAGAATTTTATATACAAAAAAGAATTATCAAGTGGCAAAAGTTTCAATATCTGTCAGTAGCTTCTGTTTTTTCTATACTTTAATGAGATCAATATTGCATAATTAAAAAAGAACAGCTACATAAGAAAAAAAATAACTTGATTAAACCTAAATGAATTCCCATCTTCATTATAATCTTCTTTTAGTCACATAAGACCTGAGTGACATCTTAGACACTTTCTTTTTGATGATATTTTTCCAAGTACAGTCTTCTCAGTTTAAAATATTCTTTTCAACTTGTGGTCTAAATGGAGACAAATGTCATGACTACAGCACACATCTGAATGCCTGCATTACTACTACCAATCTTTGCCTATTAGGAGAGCAGCAACAGAAATGTGAACGCTGTCTCAAGTGAATTCTGCTTTTAATAGAAGTGCTTAGTTTAATTTGGGTCAAAGAGACCGTAACAATTTGTCTTTAAGTTGTCACTTTCAATTTGGGTGCACTGGAATCTTCTAAATGAGCCATTGTAGTAAGACTTCCAATGATTCATGCTGAAGCAGTCAAGATAATAGGATTGTAGAGGACAGCTGTGTATTTTACTGTTAATGTGCTTACATGGTGAATATTGAACCAAAGAGTTTAAAAATCCATAATGACAGTGAAACCTGGAAGGCAGAATACTTTTTAAATTGCTCTTACATTCCCATATTATTACCCAGTCATTTGCATTTCTCATTGTGAGTAGTATCAGAAATACAGGATTTTAAATTACAGAAATGAACATGACATTTGCATACCTAAGGACTCCTGCAGAAAAATTCTGAACCAATTCATACCTGTTACTTCATTTCCAGACACAATTGCAGAAATGAACTTTGTGCACAAGATGGCGCTGATCATCTGCCGCTGTATGTGTATTGGCATAACTTGTGTTCAGACCATCATCTTCTAAAGAAGAAAGAAGAACTTAAGAAGTTTTACAAACAAGAAGAGACCATTCAGTCCATCTGTGACATTTTATAGTTAGTGTGTGAAAGACATGCATTGTATCATAAGGGCTTCTTCTCTTGCCCAGTGAGCAAAATGTAAATAGTCTTCAATGTTCACATAACTAACCACAAGGACAACTCATGAGGCTAAGTAATTAAGCACGCTAACATTAGTGAAATTATAATGCATTATCTATTATCTATCCCCATTATAACTGTGCTAGCACTGATACTAATTGTTTTGTCAATCCTGCCCACAAATGAAAAGGTTGCCAGACTTCATATGTTCAGTTTGTTGTGGCCCTGTAAACATAAGGGTTAGGCTTCAATCTGAGGTGGAGGATGAGCAGTCATGGTCACTAAAGAAGAACTGCTAGTCTTGGTTAGAAAGAAATCAAAGTAGAATGAGTATTGTTACATGAAACAAACTTAACGCAGTCATGTCTGCTTGCCATAACATTAATAGTCTCATCCAGACACCTCAGTCACTACTTAGCTGAACATGGGCCATTATGAGTTCTTTCTTTAGAAAATATAATTTTATGAACACCTTATTTATTAGTTAGTCTTGACAGCTTAAATACAGCTTTAGCATTCTGATTTCAGATAAATAACGAAGGAACATATCACTTCTTTCATTCCAAACTAAATTTAGCTAGTAAATCAAAATCATCACGTTCAGAATGGTGCTTTATTTCTTGTAGTAATCAAGGTTTTCTTTTGAATTTTTACAAACCTTGATGAAAATTTTGATTGAAATTGTAGGTTGCAGAATTTGAGCACTGTGGCACATAACAGTGACCTGATAGAGATCTGGGACAATGATATCATAATTTTGAAGCCTTATTCACAATGGTGGTTTACTATCTACATACTTCTTGTGTACACTTCTCTGCATATACTTTAAAGTTTGTATTGCACTGTTCTCACTCAAATAGTGAAATGTGTTCACATGAAACATGAAATGAAGACAAATTTACAAAAATAATCTGCCAGTTAGAGTTTTCTTTTCTAACCCACTAAAATTTCCATCATTCACTTTTCTGAACCCACTTTATGCAAAACAGCTATGGTTGGCCAGGGCTTGTTCTAGTAGTGGTAGTTGTCAGACCCTAAACAAGCCCTGCATAGGATACCAATTCATGATGAGGAGCACTTACTCCTACTGTCTTCCTCAGGAAACTCCATGCTTCTTTAGAGAATGTAGAACCAAGTGTGGATGGAATGTGATTAACTCTCAGGACACATACACATCCGCATTCCCATCTTCACTGGGCCAACTAGCAAACTCCACTTGAGTAAAATGGTCATCTTTGGAATGTGGAAGGAAATTAACCAGGAAGAAACACTTGAAAACAAAGATGTTAACTACTCCAGCACAGTGTTACCTCCATAAAATGTAATATGAAGAAGATACTTTTTATTTCTTGGCATTCTACAAAAATTAAAGTATAAAACAGGTGTGATGGATGGCCGGTGTCTTTCCTGCAGCATGGAGTGCCCCAGATTCCCGCATTGCACCATGGGAGATGGAGTTCGGCTTCACAGCCCTGCTGGGTGCCATGGGTGCCATCGTGTGATGCTGCAGGGAGACGCGGGGATTTTTATTTTCCCTATAGCCTGGAGGTACTCCCAAGTCACAGGGACGGAAGAGCAGAAGTACTGTACTTCCGGGCTGAAGAAAAATATAAGTCTTCATTTGACCCAGAAGTGCTATTGAATCACATGGACAGAAGGACAGGAGCACTTCGTGGTCAAGGACTATATAAAGGACTATGTGAGACCCAGCAAGCGAAGCCAGAGTTGTGAGGTAGTGTGACGGAGCTGCTGGGAGGAGAGGAGGATCGATTTATTGGATTGTGATTATTGATTTATTTTTTATTGGGGCGATTGTGGTGTCTACTGTGGCACAATATCGAAGAGAAAAGAAATTAAAAATATTTCTAATACTTTTACATGGTGTCCTGGACGTTAGTCTGTGGGGTTTGAGGAGCGACAGCACCCTCTAGTGTCACAGTGGCGTAGCTGGCAGGATTTTCTGGCCGTCTGTTGGCAGATTTTTCTGTGCACACAACCCACAAGACAGCGTCACGACATGCAGGAACCACCAAACCCATTCGCCAGTCCATCATGGGGAAGAAAAAGACGAAGCAGACTGACAACACAAGGGGAAGTCAAGCGCTCAACGTTGCCTGCGCTCAGGATGAGATACGGAGTGGCTACGTGTATCGGGAGGAAGTTCCGGATGATGGCGTCCATGATGAGGTATGTGCCGGGGAAGGGATTGAGAACATTTTCAAAGTAATACACTTTGTCCCATGCTCATACCTCATACAAGGAGATCATCCGGAGATTCTGCGGGAGGCAGGATATAATCCCGAAGACGGTATTGCGCTTTCCATGATTTGTTTAAGCACTGAAGACTTCCGCCTACAGTTTGCCAGCAAGACACACGTGACCTGCCCTGAGGAATCATGGGAAGGAGAAGGTCCATGTCCTGTTGTGTCCTACTTCGTCCACGAAATGACGGACTTGGACTTTCTGAAGGGGAAGGGGGAGGCGAGCGAGGCATTGTTCACCCCACATAAAGGTAAGGTGGTCCGGGACATGACTGATCGATCCGCCGCTAAATTAAAACAGGTGGATCACAGTTGGCCATTAGCCGCATTCCAGAACTCCAATTCCCAGCCGCCCTTGCGAAACCCAAAAGAGCATGCTCCAGAAACGGGCATGCTCATTGGCTCACAGCCGGGAGGTGGGGCTGATGATGGCTCAAGCCCACCTCTGGCTGATTTAAATAATAATATTGACGTGCAGGAGCTGGAAAAACTATTCCAGCCCAGTTTTTTTACAGATCGCGGCTTCAATTAAGAAGATTGTGGAGGAGCTGGGAGCAGCGGCCGAAGCACTTTTGAAATGGGTTGAAGAGTACTAACGGCGATTTGGTCGGGGGCTCCCCGAGATTAATTCAGCGGTACAGGTAAGTGTTACCGGTACCGTACAAGAAAGAGGGACACAGAGTGAAATGGGCCCGTGATTAATTAGTAGCAGGTGTCAAGTAACCTTGAGCCCTACAATAGAGACTGGAATGATGACCGAGTGTCCGGTGGAAGGATCGAACGAGCCAGAGCAGCGGGCTAGTGCTGCCTCCCGGAGCGATGCGATCCTTAAGACATCGGCGCCGGTCAGCCAAAAATCAAAAGGGGTGCAAACAGCAAAGGGTCTCTCTCTTACGCACAGAGAGACCCAGACTGTGAGAAAGCCCCAAATTAAAAAGGAGATCCCGGATGAGAAACGGGGGTCTCCTGATATAATAGAACGTAGAGCGGTGAGTTCAAGTGCGGCTGACGACCCATCCTCAGCTGGCATTTCCAAACAGTTTTCAGTCTCACAGGGAGAGACTATCAGGGGGAAGGCGGCTGTGCTACGAATGCCGCCGGCCGGGCCATGTGTGGAGAAATTGTCCACAGAGAACCGGGGAGAAAGTTAAACATGTGCGCAATGTCTCCCCACGGTTCTCCTGTAATTATTTTACCAAGCCACGGACCGGCCACAGCCAATGGCACCTCTTGGAGGAAGACAACACTCGCGGGGCTGGACGCTGCGCCCCACTGTGCTTCGCTAAGGGTGGGGAACTGTGATGGACGGCCGGCAACTCATCCCAGCCGACACATCCAGGATGCTAGATGGCATCTTCCCTGCAGCATGGAGCTGCCCCGGATTCCCGTAGGGCACCATGGGAGATGGAGTTCGGCTTCACAGCCCTGCTGGGTGCCGTGGGTGCCATCATGTAACGCTGCAGGGAGACACGGGGATTTTTATTTTCCCTATAGCCCGGAAGTACTCCCAAGTCACAGGGACGGAACAACAGAAGTACTTCTGGGCTGAAGAAAAATATACAGTGCATCCGGAAAGTATTCACAGCGCATCACTTTTTCCACATTTTGTTATGTTATAGCCTTATTCTAAAATGGATTAAATTCATTTTTTTCCTCAGAATTCTACACACAACACCCCATAATGACAACGTGAAAAAAGTTTACTTGAGGTTTTTGCAAATTTATTAAAAATAAAAAAATTGAGAAAGTACTACACACCAGGAAGTGCCGGCTGAGCACCCGGAAGCACTCCGGGTGTCCCTGGTAATCCTTCCACCAGCACCTCCAGGTGTGGCAGGAGTGCTGACGTCCAGGGCTCTTCAGGCATCCGGGCGCCCCCTGGCGGTGACTTAGAGCCCCTATAGGGTTGAGCTTCCATGCTCTATTTCAGTGGTCCCCATACCAACCAGGGCAAGTACCCCCTCGTGGTCTGGAGGAGGCGTAATCCCTCTTCCTGTCCTTCCAGGCGTCCTGGCTGGGTACTGCCCCCAGCTGCTCGCCACAATATATATATAGTGGTGGACAGCCGGAGCCCTTACCTGGCTGTGACACCCTGAGTTTGGAAAGACCGCACAGAGGGCAGCCCCCTTGGCTTGCAGAAGGGTCACGGGTTGTGAAGTGCTGCTAGAAGAAGCACATTGGGCACCTGGACTCCTTCTGGGTGCCCTATAAAAGTAGCCAATCACCCTTGGGCATCACAATATATAGACAACGATCATCCACAACAGTAAATCCACTGACAGGTGAAGTGAATAACATTGATCATCTTGTTACAATGGCACCTGCCAAGGGGTGGGATATATTAGGCAGCAAGTAAACAGTCAATTCTTGAAGGTGATGTGTTGAAAGCTGGCAAAATTGGCAAGTGCAAGGATCTGAGCAACTTTGACGAGGGCAAAATTGTGGTGGCTAGATGACTGGGTAACAGCATCTCCAAAGTGACAGGTATTTTGGGGTTCTCCCAGTATGCAGTGGTTAGTATCTATCAAAAGTGGTGGAGTGTATTGGCTAGCCTGACTGGTCTGATCCCACAGAGGAGCTACTGTAGCACAAACTTTTGAAAAACGTAATGCCAGCCATGAAAGGAAGTTGGGAGAATGCAAAGTTCATTGCAGCTTTCTGTGTATAGGGCTACATAGCCACAGACCAGTCAGAGTGTCCATGTTGATCCCTACCCACTTTCAAAAGTACCTTCAATGGATATATTGAGGAAGAGATGTCAGCAGGATTCACTGTGAGAAGAAGGCAATCTGGTGGAGTCACTGTGATGCTGTCTGCAATGTTCTACTGGGAGCATTGGCTCCTGGCAGTCATGTTAATGTTTCTTTGACATGTGCCTCCTACCTAACGACTGTTGTAGACACCCCTTCATGGCAATAATATACCCTAATGGTAGTGGCCTCTTTCAGCAGAATAAGTGCAAAAATTGTTCAGGAATAGTTCTATGAACATGACAAAAATTTCAAGGTGTTGACGTGGCATCCAAATACTCCAGATTTCAGTCCAATTGACCATCTGTTGGATGTCCTGGAAAAGCAAGTGCTATCCACGGAGACCCCACCTCACAACTTACTGAACTTAAATGATCTACTGCTAAATTTTTGGTGACAAATACCACAGAACACCTTCAGTGATCTTGTGGGCTCCATACCTTGGTGTGTCAGCTCTTTTGACAGTACAAGAGGGACCTACACTGTATTAGGCAGGTGGTTTTAATGTTATGGCTGATTGATATATATATCTCCCCCTGTATCTCTCCCAGTATCTCCCCCTGGACGCTAGATGGCAGCATCCCTGGGTTGCAGCGGTGCCTTGGACTCCCCCAGGGCTTCATGAGGGTTGGAGTTCTGTGCAGCTCTGTGGGGTTCCGCAGGCGCCTCCAGGGGGTGCTGCTACAGGAGCGGCTGGGCCCTTTTGGGCACTGGTATCACCTTACCCGGAAGTGCAGCCGGATGTAAAGCACCTGGAGCACTTCTGGGTACCCAATTAAAGGGAGCCAGCAACCATCACTCAGTGGCTAGAGTCGGGTGGAGGTGGACAATGTTGCTTAGGAGGAGTGGTGGTGCCAAGGACGAGAAAGTGCAGTGGATTAGTGGTGTGCTTGGGACTGTGTGTTGCTTGTGGGTCTCGGGGAAGACGTGTGCCCACAGGTGAAGAAAAATAAAAAGTATTTCTTTATTTTACACGTTCCTCCCATGTCCAATCTGTGTCGGGTTGGGTGCCATATAGTGTCTTCTTACTATATATATATATATATATATATATATATATATATATATATGCTTTATTAGGTACACCTGTTCAACTGCTTGTTAACACAAATATCTAACTTAATGCATTTAGGCATGTAGATATTGTCAAGATGACCTGCTACAGTTTAGGCTGAGCATCAGAATAGAAAAGAAAGTTGATTTAAGTGACTTTGAGCGTGGCATGGTTGTTTGTGCCAGACGGGCTGGTCTGAGTATTACAGAAACTGCTGATCTATTGGGATTTTCACACACGACCATCTTTAGATTTACAGAGAATGGTCTGAAAAAGAGAAAATACTTAGTGAGCAGCAGTTCTGTGAGCGAAATGCCTTGTTGATGTCAGATTTCAGAGGAGAATGGCCAGACTAGTTCAGGCTGATAGAAAGGCAACAGTTGCTCAAATAACCACTCGTACAAAAATGATGTATGCAGAAGAGCATCTCTGAACGCACAACACGTTGAACCTTGGAGCAGATGAGCTACAGCAGCCAGAGACCACAAGGGTGCCACACCTTTTAACTAAGAACAGGCAACTGAGGCTAAAATTTGCACATGCTCCCCAAAATTGGACAATAAAAGATTGGAAAAACATTGCCTTTTCTGATGAGTCTCGATTTCTGCTGCAACATTTGGATGGTAGGGTCAGAATTTGGCATCAGCAACATGAAAGCAACAATCCATCCTGCCTTGTATTAATGGTTAAGGCTGGGGGTGGTGGTGCAAAGGTGTGGGGGATATTTTCTTGGCACACTTTGGGCCCCTTAGTATCAACTGAGCATCGTTTAAATGCCACAGCCGAATTCCAGCAGGATAACATGCCATGTCACAAAACTCAGATTGTCTCAAACTGGTTTCTGGAACATGAGAATGAGTTTTCTGTACTCAAATAGCCTCCACAGTCACCAGATCTCAATCCAATAGAGCACCTTTGGATGTGGTGGAATGAGAGATTCGTATCATGGATGTGCAGCCAACATATCTACAGGAACTGAGTGATGCTATCATGTCAATTTGGACCAAAATCCCTGAGGAATGTTTCCAGCACCTTTTTGAATATATGCAGCGAATAATTACGGGAAGGCAAAAAGGGGTCCAACCCGGTACTAGCAAGGTGTACCTAATAACCAAATGTGTTTGTATATATGTATATATATATACAGTATATATATATATATGTGTGTGTGTGTGTGTGTGTGTGTGTGTGTGCGTGTGTGTGTGTGTGTGCAAAGAGATACAGTGTTTTTCATCTCCTCAAAGACATTTAACTTCAGCTCTGAAATGTCTTTCATGCTAGCAGAACAAAGCTATGAGAACTGTTTGATGAGAATATCAAGAGATTCACAACAAGATGTCATTCCCTGTGAGACACTTTATACTTTGAAATCATTAAAAAAGGCAGGTTTTCTAAATAAAAATTCAAAAACTTAAAAAGTAAATATATATGCTTCATTGTGGATGATCCTGACCTTATTTTGTCTGATGTTCATTTCCAGGTTATGCTCCTACAATGTATCTTTTAGACATGTCTATAGATTATGCTTATTTTGTGTGCATTTATTAGTTTCTGTATCAATTTGTTGTGATATATAATTCATAAAAGCAGTTATGTTTAAATACTATATATATATTAATCATAAGATTGTATATTACTTTACAGTAATAAAAATTGCATTGATCAAACAAAGTTTTTTTCATTGGGAATGGGTATTTGTTTTACCCTTATAATGCAGTATTAAAAATATCTATCTACTGTATTTAACAAAAGAAGGTTAGCTGACCACCTAAACCCTCCATGAGATTAATACATTTCCAAAAATACAAAGCCAAAATTATCCAGGCAAAGATTCATGGCTGGATTGGCAACATATGTGACAAAAGTATAAAATATGTGTAATGCATGCATCAAGGTGCAAATATGTTTGTGTCATATATCAGGGGTCAGTATGTACATCAATGAAAAGATGGATAATTATATAAGAAAGGACAGCGCAGGCTCTTTTTCCTTAGGAGACTGTGTTCCTTTAATGTGGGAAGTGATGTCTTCTTCTACATCTTTGTGATGGTCAGTGTTATTCTCTACGCTGCAGTGTGCTGGGCTGGTAACAACATTTCAAGAGAAGCATGCCAAATCAACAAACTAATTAAGAGGGTAGGCTCAGTTACAGGATGCACACTGGACCGACTGGAGGTCGTAGCAAAGGAGAGAATTAAAACAAAGCTGAGTGCCATTATGAACAATGCTGCACATCCTCTCTCTGACACACTGCCATTGAGGACTTTCAGCCAACACATTAGTCAGCTTTATACCAACAGCAATATGGCTACATAACACCTCACTGTGACTGCGACCGCCAAGTCAGAAGTTTTCTTTCATTTTAATTTTATTGCTTTTTAGTCATATTGTGTATGTTCTGACCACAATATATATATATATATATATATATATATATAATATATATATATATATATACAGTATATATATATATAAAATATATAAATATATATAATATATATACATAGTTATTTATCTACCTATTTATGTATTTATTTTTTTAAAGAGCTTCTGTAGTAGTAGGGTGTTGTACCGTGTTAGCCATTATGGATGCAATGAGAAGTGAAGTAAAATTAAACCTTTTATTGGCTAACTGAACTGATTACAATATGCAAGCTTTCAAGGTAACTGAGGCCCCTTCTTCAGGCAGGTTGTAATCAGTTTTTCCTTGACTTCCCAAGGACTTCTATAAAAAGCCAGATTTCCTCCTGGGGGCAAATAAAATTCTATCTATATCTATGGCAAGAGTGATGCAGCAAGACCAAAATATAAAACAAGAAAATACTCCTGTAAGAACAATAACATGACCAGCTATAGCATTTTTGTTATCCAGGGTGAAGCTGTACCTGGCAAAAACTCGCAAGTCACCCCAAATTGTACCCTGATGCATCCTGAGATAGGCTCCACCTGCCCAGAACATGGATGTTTTATATAAAAAAATTAAGGAAACACTTTAAACATACATCAGATCTCAATAAACAAAATATTCAAGTGGAAAATCTTTACTGAGTAATACTGTGTAATTCATTGAGAACAAAATGATGTAATAACAGTCAATGGAAGCCAAAATCACCAACCCATTGAGGGCTGGATTCAACATCATACCGAAAATCAAAAAAAGTCAAAAACTAAAACCATAGGCTTATCCCACTTGTGTGAATTTCATCATGGCAACTCATAATGTGACTCAGTAGTGTGTATGGCCCCCATGTGCCTGTATGCTGGACATGCTCCTGATGAGAGGGCAGATGGTATCCTGAGGGATCTCCCCCCTGACCTGCATCAGGGCATCAGTGAGCTCCTGGAGAGTCTGTGGCACTACTTGGCAGCGTCAGATGCACTGATACATAATGTCTCAGAGGTTCTCAATTAGAGTCAGGTCTGGGAAACATGAGGGCCAGTCTGTGGCATCATCATCCAGGAACTGCCCGCACACTCTGGCCACATGAGATTGGGCATTGTCCTACACCAGGAGGAACCCAAGGCTTACTGCACCAGTGTAAGGTTTGCCAATGGCTCTAAGCATTTCATCCTGGTACCTAACAGTAGTAAGTGTATCGTTGCCTAGAACGTGAAGGTCTGCAGGACCATCCCAGGATGTGCCTCCCCAGACCATCACTGACCCACTGCCAAAAAGGTCATGCTGGATGATGTTGCAGGCTGCATAATGTTCACCACAGCATCTCCAGACTGTTTGATGTCTGTCACATGTGCTCAGTGTGAACATGCTCTCATCTGTGATGATTGCAGGGAGCCAATGGTAGAACTGCCAATAGTTGTATTCTCTGTTGAATGACAATTGAGCTGCATGGTGATGGGCTGAGAGTAGAGGTTCCACCAGAGGACATCGGGCCCTCATGCCACCCTCTTGGAGTCTGATTCTGACAGTTTGGTCAGAAACATGCACACTAGTAGCCAGCTGGACGTCATTTTGTAGGGCTCTGGCAGTTCTTCTCCTGTTCCTCCTTGCACAAAGGAGAAGATAACGGTCCTGCTACTGGGTTAATGCCCTACTACAGCCCTGTCCAGCTCTCCTTGTGTCTCCTGGTGTCTCCTCCATACTCTCGAGACTGTGCTGAGAGACACAGCAAACCTTCTTGTAAGAGCAAGTATGGTTGTGCCATCCTGAAGGTGCTGGACCACCTGTGCAACCTGAATCAGTTGCAGGTACCGGCTCATGCTACCAGTAATGATAAGGACACTAGCAAAATGCAAAACTAGAGTAGATTTAGTCAAAAAGGATAAGAAGAGAGTAATTGTCCATGGCCACCACCTTCAAAACCATTCCCTTGTTGGGGTTGTCTTGCTGTTGCCTCTCCAGTGCACCTGTTGTCACTTTCATTTGTACCAAAGCAGGTGAAGTTGTTTCACAATCGCTTATGCTTCCTAACTTGGCAGACTGATATCCCTGAAGCTTAACTGACTTGGTATATACAGATAAACTGCACAAATTACTACTACATACAATAGGGTTTATTTATAACTTTCTCAAATTATTCAAGTACCTATTAATATCGTACTACTATGGAGACTTCCCTGCTGTAAGAGGTCATGGGGAATCTCACCAAAATAACAAATATGCTAGGACAAATCAATCGTCAACCTGCGTTTTCCCAACTGCATGTACTTTTGGTATGATTGCCAGCCATTCTCAGTGACTCTGGTAGGCAACTGTCTCTTCATGATACCTTTTTATGCACATGAATCATCAGGGGTCCTCACCATCAACCCTCAGCCTTCATGGTGTTCTTGTTTAAATAACATAGAAAGCTGTAAAACAGATAGTATTCTACCAGAGAGTTCACTGTCAACCAGGTAGCTCCCCATGGGGTAACACTTCAGGTACTTGGCCCCATGAGATTGATAAGTACTTCAGTCTGCTGGATGCTACAACCATAATAATTATACAATGCTGTAGTAATGTAAAGAATGTATAATATACATAGAATTAAATAAGCAATTCAAGAAATGTCGAAACTGCAAACTGCATGGTAACTAGTTCAACAATTTGAAAGAAATCTGGCACTGGAGTATTTTTGTTTCTCCTCTGTTGCAGTTAGGTATTGTGAGGACTCATAAAGATCTTTATAAAACTACTGGTAAATGATTGTGCTTGTAAAACAAAGGATGAAATGGAAAGAAAAATATATTTTTATAAAATATGCATCAACCAAATGTCAAAATTAGGATGGAAAGTAAAAAAGAACAACTTGTCCAAAAGGGAAACAGTACTAAACCAGACCTGTGAACTTAATAATAAAGAAAATAAAGAAATGAGGAAGTTCAGCATAAACAGAATCTGGAGTACAGTGCTTCCTGGAACTTGGAGGGCCACCAGTAAAGGGTTTGTGCTGGTCACAAGACACTACTGGTACACAAAAACAATACGATAGTTTTTATTGGAGTTAGACAGTTGTATTGTGACTGAGTTTGCATAAGTCAGAGTCGGTATTGCTTAAAAAAATGGCAGCTTCCACATTTTGCTGCCTTAGGCAAATACCCTATGCTCTGGCCCTGAAGGTAAAGGTCTTCATAGCACCATCTACAAAGATGTGTCAACCTTGAATAATCCGGAGTTATATCTTAGATTGACATTGAGTAAAAAGGAGGTTCAATTTATGATGTCCATTAGAATGTGCTATTTACTACGCACCATAGCCAAAATTGGCTTGGGTTTATTTTGTTTTCAAGCAGCCTGGATTGCTGTGTAATGGAATTTGCTGATCTTCTGCAATCACTCCTCTTTTTACCTAACAATCTGCACAAAAACCATGAATGAAGGTGTACTCAAGGGATCATTGCAGAATAGCATTATCTGATTCAGTAATGGAATGTTTAGTAGATTACGTCACTCACTGTAATTATTTTCATGGCTGGCCTACCTGGTCACATTTTTCCAAAGAACAATACATTTGACCACCTAAGGCTGCAATCTCTAGGATGCCTTTGTGATATAATTGTCTCTGAAAAAGCATGTATAATATATTCTAGGATTCTACAATATAAAGTTCCCGCCATGCGTTCTGCTGATCATTGCTTTCTTGAAAGAGAAGCTGCTTGCTGTTTATTGGACGTGCCACAAAACACTATTCAGCAACCTTAAAATTCAGTTTCATAACTCAGGTGCTTGTATTGCCAGCCCACAATCCAGCACTGCCAGTGTACAGCCCAATGAATCTTTTCTTTGCTCTGGCTTCATCTTTATTTATTACATACCGTATATATCACCTGTTCTTCACTTTGTTTGTCACATATTTGAGGTCAGGTCTTACAGTAAGTACAGTTTGAGATACAAATGGGCTGCATCAGATTATGAAGAAAATAATCTTTTTATAATTTCTAATTGGAATATTAGCCTTGCCCTGTTTTTCCCTGTATACGTCCCTGTATATATCCCTGGGACATCTTCAGGGTTCCAGCCAAGAAATTCTACCCTGAGTTTACTAACATCATTTCCTTTTACGCCCACAGTTGAGAGGAATTAAATCAGTTCTGCTCCGACTCAGGAAGCCCCGTTCATTCCATTTGGCATCCTTGTGTGTTCTTTTCTTTGAAATAATTTGTTCCACCATTAAATGTTGCAACAGTGGTACACAAAATCTTCAGGCTGACTCTCTCTCATTTGCCTTATAATGCCTAAATAATTTTCTATATTAGACGTGTGGGAGAACATAAATACAGTACCATTTAGCAATGTTTTTTTATCACAGTAGATCCATCTATAGGTATAGGAATTTCTGCAGCAGTGCTAACATTTGAGGTGCACCATCTGTTGAAATGTAGAAGTACTGCATTTTATTGCTACTTTTATAACAAAATGCATTATTTCAATATTCACACTGCCAGCAATAGTGCTACTGAAGGCATTTCACTGCCAAAAACTCTATCCACGTTTATACCAAGCATTAGGGTCTTTTACAGTAATACAGAAAAGGAATATCATAAAATGAAATATCAAGTATTGTGTTAGTAAAATCTAGTAAATTAGCAAACTATAAATTAAGTAAGTAGTTATGTCAAATGCAGCTGATAGGAGCAACTGAAAGCTGATTTACTGTATTGTGAATTTCCCATTGGGATTAATAAAGTATCTATCTATCTATCTATCTATCTATCTATCTATCTATCTATCTATCTATCTATCTATCTATCTATCTATCTACTGAATTCAGGCTTCTTCACACACACACACAAATTATTACAATAAGAAGAGAAAACAGAGAAGCAAGCAGCCTCAGCAGAAATCACTCATTACACTACATAGCATTATTTATAAATCTGCGCCCAAATGTAGCAGTGACATTTTGCAAGCAAGAGAAAAGAATAAAATTGAAAGTAAGGGGATGATAAGCATCACAGAATTTTTTTTTTTTGCCATGGCTAATTAATACAGACCTTTCTTCAGTATTTGAAAGATTAATAATGTTCGACATGTTTTGCTTGTGTATTGAAGTTTAATAATGTGTTGAGCAAAGAGGAAATGATACCTCATAGCAGTATACATTTATGCAGCCCCAAGGCATATCTGTATACCTGCAAACACTTTTTAAATATCAAATATTCAACTATTGTTTGATAATCCCACTACAAACTTAATGGTTAATTTAATAATGACTCATTGAGAGCTAAATTTAGACATTGTACTGAGAGTTTTGCTCTACGTACCATAATTGAGTATTCTCAGTCTTTGTATGGGGACAATAAAGATATGTAAAATCCATTTTCACATTTAAAATGATTTATGTGTCATGAAATGAGTGAAGAGTTTTTTCTTGGTTACACTTTATTTTAGGAATCCACTAACAGTTATGTTTCCATCAGGAGTTCAAAGTGTAGCTCATTTAGTCATTGTTACAGTAAGATAAAAACAAAAGAATTTCCAGATTATAATAATGTTACAGTTTATGCAGTAAGGCAGATAGTGTGGTGCATTAATTAAGGCTTTGGACCCACCAAACCCTGAGGTTATGGGTTCAAATCCTGCTACTGACACTGTGACCATGAGCAAGTCAATTCACCTGCCTGTACTCCAGTTTGCAAAAACAAAACAAATGGAACCAATTCCATCTCAAATGTAAAAAAAATAAATTTCCATTTTTTTTAAAAATAGTCTCCAAGTTTGAGTATTTAAAATAGTTAACAATACATTGATTGAGTTCCTATGCAGTGCTCAGAGGTTTCACTACACTGAACTGTTATTTTATTTCTGCAACAGGATGCTTATTAAAATGAAAAGAAAAAGGGGAAACTCTCTTAGAGAAGCTAAAAAAAACAATAAAGTACAAGTAGGAGAAAGTAAGGATGCAACTTACTGAGTGATTCAAGTTTCAAAAACTTGTGATCTTGTAACTTTTACTACTGTTCAGCTTGCAAGTCCATATGCTCATAGCTGCTCAGGCTGGAAAGGTTATGTTAATGAATGAACAATTTGTGCTATAAATCTGTTCGTGAAGAAGGTTGTGAGTTTTTATCCTGAGGGCCTCCTACAGCATCTGCTGAAGTAAAAGTCTTGACTTGCGTTCACTCTGTGTAGTCTTTATGCTGTCATCGCTTACAGGATGTATGGCATGTGCACTCGACTCTAGGGAACTCCAACATTAATACAGTTAGGGTGTTCTTTTGATGTAAAATGGTGTGCCATCACTTAAATATTACAGTTCATTGTTGTAGTCTGTTCCCAACATTTCTGGGCTTTGTATGAAGACACGTTTCCTTGACAAATATACAAATTTTGCTTTATATTAGTAAAGCACTGAATGCAAAATTTTGCTCACGTTCTTGTCATGGTTGTATAATTGATTTTTCTAAACTTTTTCTATTGCAGGATAACAAGGAGCCTATGTTGGGAGCATCAGATATAAAGCTGGAGTCTATGCATCATAAAACACACTCGCAGAACCGTATTAACTCACACTGGGTCAGTTTGGAGAGTACACAAAACCTGTCAAGCACAAGATATGGGAGAACACTCAGTGGACACAGACTCATGGAGAATGTGCAGACTTCATACAGAGAAACCTGTCCAGCACTTTAATTTCCATGCTGCTCTTGTGTTAAAGTCAAACTTTTGTATGCATGTCTGCTTTTTTATTTATATTTCTGTACTAAGGAGAACTTTGTCCGTAAATGTGGAAAACACGTTCATTCTACGATGGACGTGCAATTTGTTCCATGTCACTCTCTCATCTAAGTTAAAAGACCTGCCCACCCACTAGGAGCCATTGTGGAGCCTGGTTAGGGCCATGAATTAGCTCATCAGACTGAAAAGCAAAAGTGATGTGGCTGTCACAAGAAAACAAAGCATTGAGAAGCAAAACTTGAAGAGAGCAAGCGCAATACTGATGTGTCAGTTATTAAAATTTTTTTTTGTAAATCTGGGAATGCTCATGAAGTTTTTTGTACATTTTTGAATTTTGTTCAAGTCTAAAGGAAACCGATCGGTTGCTAAGGTTTAGCCGTTACACGTTTCTGCCTTATCTGTATTATCTTTTACACATATTGTAATAAAAGAGCTGAATACTAAAATAAATGAGAACAAAATTACAGCTGGATCACTGCAGTTGAAATGAGCTGTAAGACTTTTTTCTTTATTTATCAACCCTGGTCACATTTCACAGGCTGAATAAAAATGAAAGAAAAGGGGTTTTAATTAATGAGATGCCTTTTGATTTGTAGAGTAAAACTGCCAGAGCAGATGTAGCAGGAAAGAGGATTAGATGTCCCTTCTATGACGCACACAAAATTTCCTTTTTTCCCCCTTAGAAACCCCCATTGAAGCAAGGCCGCCTTTGGTGTTAAGCTACAGTGATGCCAAAGAAACTGTTGTATGAACTTACAATGGACAGCTCTCAGCAGACCAGACGGTGTATGTGAGAGGGGAACTAATATTGTTCAGGGTCTGATGCTGCCAGAATCTCGGCTTTGGAAAGCTGCCGCAATCTGTGAAATTGGATGCGGACAAAAGTGGGGGATTTAATATATTTATTTGTTTCTTTTTAATTGCATAAAAATGCTTCCAGGCATGATGTAATATTAGTTCATTTATATTAAAATCCTTTGACATTTGTTGGGAGATTCCTGTTTAGTGTGTAGACCCTGGAGTGCATACAACATTGAAAACCTTGGAGCTCCTATTCAAGTAAAGTGGGCAAGTATAAAAGAATATTAGTGTTATTGAAATGCCAGAATGAAAATGAAATTGTTCTCTTAATTGTTTTAGGTCCTGATGCAAATAATTCATTATTTTGGCCTTGAATAGCAGCAGCCATCCATTTCTGTGTATTCATGCGGAACGTAACAGAGGCGACAAATAGACCAGTGATCTGTGATGCAATAATGCAATGAATATTTCAAAAACACTAAGGTCAAGAGGTTTGAAGTTTTGCACAGACCTTGGAGAGTGCCATAAGATAAAAATAACATTTTAGCAATATATGATTAATTTTACAGTTGCTATGAAATCTCCAACTCAGTATAACTACACAGCCTTTCAATTGCTAAGCAACACTTGAAGCGTTTTTATGTGCTTTTTTACTGTATATTTCAATCTTATATGCTACATTGCTTTTAATGAGGGTCACCTAATGAATCAAACAGTAAACGTATTCTGTAGACAGTCACTGAATCCAAGTACACATTTTACAGACATTTTAAACTCTTTGAAGCTTTTTTTGTACCAACTTGTACTTCAAATTTATGAGACAAAAGGCAGCTAAGCCGGCTTTTATCTATGCTTGAGTGGCCGAAAGAAAACTTTACAAGCAATCCTCATTAAAAGACTTTGCTACCTTATTTTAGAAGCCCTATTCAATAATGTGTTAATCCTTCAAAAAGTGGCCAAATATACTATCACATTTAAATTATACGTAATTAGCATACTTTTGTGCATTGCAAACTTCTTATGCAAGGAACTGCAGCTGGGGTTACTATAGACATCATCTCTAGATTATGGCTCCAGAGAATTAAACTGAGAGAGGAGGCCTTCTGCTTTGGTGGTGAGCAGAATTAAAGCAACAATTTCAGAGAATAAACTAAAGATTGCAACGCAGGAAAGAGATATTCGAAGATACCACCAGGGAATGACATCATCCTTGTATTGCATGATTGTTATAGATATCATATATCGGCTAATCTACCTCTTGAACCTAAAGATAAAACACGAAAAGAGTGGATGGATGATGATTGCTTATTTTTGAACACAAAAAAGCAGAGATGCTATTATTTGGAGGGAATAATGCAGTAAGTAACAAGGTCTTGTTTAACTTGGTAGGTGTAAACAGTAGTTTACCTGAATCAGTACACAACTTACTGTTGGTTGTTATCTTTGAAACAAGTCTTTTAAAAGGCACATTACAATACTATCTAAAACCTGCTTTCTCAAGCTTAAATTTACAGGACTGATGGTTTCTACCAATGGGGAATACTGGGAAGTTAATTCAAACATATAGTTCTAATAGACTAGTACATGAAAATAAGAATTTCACTGAATTTAATAATATCCTAAAATAGAATTGGGTTATTCTTATGCTGTTAAAACCATTCTATATGTGGTTTTTAGTTCATTTAAAGTGTTGCTGCAAGAATCCTTACAAGAACTAGGAAGCATATAACTCCTGTTCTTAAGTTTTCACACTAGCTTACAGTTAGGCGTAGGGTTGATTTCAAAATCTACATTCTTACATATAAAGCTTTAACTGACCTAGTCCCTACTTACCTATCTAAACATCATTACATGCATCATCAGAGAACAATTTGCTATGTCACGCTGATGCTAGTCGACTCAAGATTCCACGGATTAATGAAGGAACATTGAGAATCTGAGCTTCTAGCTACAACAAGGCTGTGGAATGATTTTCACGTGTATACAGGAGATACTCCATCAGTCTCAGCTTTTAAATCCAGGCTTGAGATCCATTACTTTCATTTAGCATATTCTGATTAGATCTGCTGATAAGCTTATAAAAGCCTTAAGACTGCTCAACACAAATTTATGTAATACTGAAGAATGCCCAGGAACGGGTTGGCAGCCACTTGTGCATAGGTGTTCAGAACTCTGAAAGTGTCTGACTTTGTTGATCAATTTCTATTATAACTAACCATGGATCTCCCAGAGATCTAATTTGTTCAGAAATGCTGCAGGCTGCAGTTTCTGTTTTTCTCTCCCCTTTTACCAAATGGCCACATCTCAACAATAATATTAATTGGTTTATATTGTAAGGATTTTTTAGATTAATCAGTTTGTGATGGTGAGAGACAATAAATAAATGTGGGCAAAAGAGTGATGGGAATAGAACTACAGTGGAAGAGAAAGAGAGAGAAGCCAAGGCAGTGGTGGGTGCAGGGCTGGTGTCACTGCAGATCATGGTGTGGGGGGACCCAGCTTAACTGGTTAGCTACTGAACAGTCGATTGGTGCACAAATAAGTTTGGCTAAGGACACAAAATAACCTAGCACTGGCACTGGGTGGATGGATACAATAAAAAAAGATCTGAAGGAAAAAGTTTTGACTGGGGAGAAGGTGCATGATCGTGCTCTTTATAGAAGGTTGATCCAGTACATCAACTCCACATAGAAGTGGGTAAAGATACAGAGGAAGAAGAAGACTGTATGTTTATCATAATCAGAATTTTTGTGTATACATTGGGTGATTTGTAAAATTTGTAATTTGTACTTTAAATCTAAACTTGTAAAGAACACTATCCAAAAATAAATTAGTTAGTACATATAACACTCTGATCTCTGAGCCTTACTGATTTAACCACATGTAGTATATGTTCTATGTGTACACATACTGTATATCCGGAACATTAACATCTGAAAAGATTTCCTACTTATAACCAGAAAAAGAGAAAAAACACCTTTGCGTATTATTCCATCCATCCATTATCCAACCCGCTATATCCTAACTACAGGGTCACGGGGGTCTGCTGGAGCCAATCCCAGCCAACACAGGGCACAAGGCAGGAAACAAACCCCAGGCAGGGTGCCAGCCCACCGCTGTTTGCGTATTATTCCCTTTTATTAATTTAACTTTTGTTATAACAAAAGAGTCAAACACATACTGCTATATATAGAAGAAAACAATCCAATCATGACTACAATCAATGTGACATGTCCTGGGAAGCATTAAAAAATAATAATTACTATCAATATATCAACTATTTCCCAAAAAATGAATTCTTACTTGATTGGGTGAGCATTTGGAACAAATTATTGTCCTAAAATTATTAAAAAGTATGCATGCACTAGATAATCTAATTTACCTGTAGATAAAATTATATTGTACACACTTGTCCCTGTAGTGTCTCACACTGCTCCTACTAAAAGGAAAACCCATTTTTAGGACACAATCCATTACATCATGTTGTTCTATGGGCTTCCTTTGACTGTCTTTATTTGAGATTGTAAGCCAGTATAATGAAGCTACTGAAAGTGCGTCATTTCTAATGTGTGTTTTTTTCCCTTGTTTAGATGTTTTTATCCAGGCAGGGAAAAAAGAAAGTGAATATTTTCAGTTTCAGTGAGTCTACATTTTAACATGAAAAGGAAACAATAAAGCAGGGGTTTCAAACCTTTTTCACTCTGTTTACCTCATGGAAACTTTTTGAAAATAAATTATCCCCCAACCCTCTTTTGTTCAGCATATATACTTTACGTTATACTTTACTTTAATAAAACAACCAACAAAGGGGAAATTTTAAGACACCGTTTTTAACATTTTTAAGTTCAAACAACAATGCTATTTCACTTATTTAAAAACAAATAATGATGAGCATTTACCAGTATCCCAGAACGAGACACTGATTCAGTGAGAACACATTAATTAGTGAGACACATGTTCTTGCTTTTTACCTAATATTTGGATATTGACGCAGTTGGTGAAAGACAAAGTCTCATGTAATCTTTGGGAATTATTCAAAATCTTCACAAATTCAGCTTTTTAAAACAAATTTAGGTGAAATTTATCTGTGTTTGAGAACTCATGCAATAAAGAGATGTGAGTTTTAAAAAGCAAGTCATTAAAAACAAAAAATTAACGAAGCAGTAATTTGCTAATAATTAAGAAAGTGTCTGGAATGAAATCTTCAGCCACAGCAGCCCCCTAAGATTTATCTTTGACTCCCCTGTTTTCAGTAATATTAAGTCTTCCATCGTTTTACAAACCAACATCATTACAGTTTGTTTGTCCTTCTTCACTACTAGCACGTAGGCTTATCTTGCTCAACTGGAAGAATCCTAACCCACCTTTTTAAAGTCAGTGGGTAACTGATGTTATATAGTATTTGAAATTGGAAAAAATCAGATTCTCACTTAAAGGATCTGTTCAAAACTTTTTTAAAACCTGTCAAGACCTAATTAATAATATTTTAGAATAAGCATTTATATTGGGGTAAAAGACTCCTTTCTCTCTAAACTATTCTTAAATGTTTTGGTCTGGTTGATGACCTTCCTCTCTTCCTCATGGGTGGGGGTTGATTTGATTTTACATTTTAGTTTTGTTAAATCTGACTTGATTGTGTGGAATGTTATATGCTTTTAATAAATTCAATAAAAAATAAATAAATAAATAACAATAAAAAAAGAAACCAACATCATTCTTCAATTACAGGTCAACGTCTTTAGCTGCTTTCTTTAAATACCACTGGCTACTCTAGCCTTTCACATAATGTTCAGTCACATTTCTGTTCCATTTTTTTCAGATTTTCACATTTTACTCCTCTTCAGGTTAAACTCTGTCTTTCATTTTTAATTGTTCTATTTCATAGAATTACGATGCTTTCATACCTTCTTCTAACAGAATATAGCTATAGAATACTTGGCCTTTTATTTAAAAAGATGGATTTTTCAGCTTTGTTTCCTTCGTATCTTTTTGTTGTTTTCTTATGAATTGCTCACATCAGAACTCCATATGAATTTGTATTAATCTGTGCAGGCTATATACCCAAGTGTTGTTAAACAACACCATTGATTTATATTGCATGTTTTCATACAAATGATATACTGCAGTTCAAAGTGCTTTACAAGATGAAGAAAGAAAAAAGAAAAATATAAAAATAAGATTAGGCAATACTAAGGAAGACACTGCTGATTTTGCCGTGCATTTACGTAAGTTCTTTATACAGATCAAACAATTCTAAATCAATACCTTTTGTAGTTTTCAAGTTAGTTCTATCACCACAGGCAGATTCTTTTATTAAGAAAGTGCAAAATTATAGTATTGAAGCAGTATAAAGAGACTTAGGTTCTGTTAAATATTGTATGTCCTATCTTCTTTCTTTGAAAAATATACTGACACACTTAAAACACAATGCATTTCTTCTCATTTAATGACTCCACAGAAGGGCTATGATCTTATGAATCAGAAGTCTATTAGTTCTTGTATTAATGCCTAGGAAGTCAGATTTCATTCTAAAATATACAATTATCATTTGTCTTGGTACAGTGCTTAAAGGACAATGTGAGCACATTCTACCAAGTATGAGTATAAAGACACACATTCAGTATAAACTAAACAGCTTGCAGCCGTCACTAACAGCATGTTTTGCTAATGGCGCCGCACGTTGTGTATACTGGCAATTCAAGACAGTCAAATTACCACTTAGTTTTTTATTCATGGGGGTGGTTTAGTATGTCAGTGAAAACTACCATGTAGTAATTAATTATAACAGCAGCAGCCACATAAACCAAGGTGGGTACAGAGGAAATAAAATTAGATTCTATATATGGCTTCCTTTTACATTATTATGAAAGGAGATGCTGCAGGAAAAAATTCTGAAATACGATTAAATTGTTTTCCACCAATCAAACTTTATATATACACAAATCCATGAAGATTAAAAAATCAAGAATAATAAAATAACCTAAAGTATGAATTTAATAATTAAGAAAAACATGTTTATGCTATGCGGTGGGTTGGCACCCTGCCCAGGATTAGTTCCTGCCTTGTGCCCTGTGCTGGCTGGGATTGGCTCCAGCACACCCCCGTGACCCTGTGTTTGGATTCAGCGGGTTGGAAAATGGATGGATGGATGGATGTTTATGCTAATTACGCTCATAAATATCAATCCATCCTCTAAACCTGCCTATCCAAAGCAGGGTGTCAAGGAAGCTGGAGTCATCACAGGGTGAACAAACACATGCAAACATCAGGGGTCAATTTAGCATCACCTTTTCACCTAACCTACATGTCTTTGGACTGTGACAGAAAACCAAGCACAGTCTGTGCAGGGAGCACCATGCCACCCCGCTCAAAAATATTTAATTGTACATTGCAAAGTGTAAAGAACATTAGATGCAGATATGGCTGATTGTTAAAGAGGTGCTAGCTTTAGAGAATTATGCATCAGGAGGTTTGTGTTTAAGAACTTAACTGTTCCTCAAGGACAGGAGTCAAAGTAGATGAAGAATTAGAAGAGACATTGGGGTCAGTAAGATACCACCTTAAAGACTAAAACTGAGGTCATCTGAGTGTCTGCTCAATTTCCTGTTTCATTGCACTACTTTGAGAGTTATTTTCCTCAACCTGTAAAGCTCCAGTTATTCCATCCATTTGTGTGTTTTCTGCACTCACTGTTTTTATTATAGGATTAGGGGGACCTAGAGCCTATCCATAAATCATTGAATGCAAGGCAGAAAAAAAAACCTGGACAGGACATTCATACTTGGCCAGTTTAGAAACACAAATTAATCTAACATGCACCAAACTGGAATTTGGGAGAAATCCAAACTACCAAGAGAAGACCCACAAAGATACTGGAGGACTCTGTAAACACTATTATTTCAGTTGGCTGAACTTGTAACCTGTATCCATTGAGCTTTATCTACTCTAGTTTTATTTTTATATTCCTAAGGATGTGAATGATAATTTCTAATGCTGAAATGGCCCTGAGTGTGTGTGTGAGTGTGCGCGTGTGTTTGTTTGTATGTGTGACTAGAACAACTAACTAAGAGAGAAAGCTGGCTGAAGTAGAGAAGTCTCAGAGGCAGAACACGGATCACTGAAAATTCTTTATGTTACCTCTGATAAGTGCCATAAGGAATTGACACACTTACTGAATGTTTTTCTGATGTTTGTCTGCTTTCAGAACTATAGAATGATCCAGGTTGTATGGTATGAAATGCCGCACTACATTTTCTTTTGTTTATGGCATAAGTCATTTCATTAAAACGCATTAAACCTGTTTTCCTACTTGCATGTTTTGCTCTATTTGCATCACTGGGGGCAAAAGCATAGCGCCGTCTTTTCTTCACTAAATCCATAAAGATAGTGATACAAATAATCCATAAAAAGTTAAAAGAGAAGTGAAAAAACACAGTGTGGATCAATTCATTAAAATACCTCATGAACCTTGATGCCCCTTTATCAAACTGATGTCTTCAGTTCTTTACCTTTAGTGTCTCCTCAGTACAAGGTGATGTCTACCAACTGGTATAGTCATCACTTATATCTGGCTTATGTCCCTTGCCGCCATCCCTCAGCCTATGGCGGGGACCCAATGAGTCCTGCTCCTTGCTCCTGCCTCCATCCCTATGCCATTAGCGGGAGCCCACTCAGAGTGGTTGGTAACTCCTACTCCTTTGACACTTAGCAGGAATGACCTTCCCCTGTGAGTGCCATCTGCTCACTCCAACCAGGCATCGTTCCCAACCTCCTGCCTCCTCTCTATATCACTAGGTCTGCCTCGATCCTGATTCTTCATCTTATTTTTTTCCTCTCCATTTAACCTACAGTCTCTTCTCCCTCGTTCAGTTTTCCAATCTTTCTCCTTCCTGTCCTGTGCTGCTCAAGCTTTTTTTATACTTGAGTGGATGCAGGAGCCTAATTATGCAACAAAGGGTGTTAAAAAGAAAATAGGCAGAGCCATGCATATATGCTTGTTAAATGTGGGCTCACCAATTCCCTCATCCATGACCTAGGGATGCACGTCCACACTTCCACATGATCCTGCACTCATTTGGAGGACAGTTTTTTAATCTAAAACCTGCACACAGCCACGGACCTGCCATACCTGGGTGAAATCCGAGAGAGAGCTACTGACAGAATCTAGTGGATGTAGTCCTAGGTGTAAGTGCATTGGAACTTTGAATTGTACATTCTTATTTGGTAAGTGTAAGAATAGGCAAATGGGAGTAGTGACAGAGGTGTAACATACAAGACTGTGCCTAAGGAGAGGTGTTTCTAAAAGCATTACCCACGATAAAACATCTGGTTCTGTCAGAAAGCAAGGGGGATCATTTGATTTTATGGTGCAATAAAAAGCCAATATTCTAATTCTGTTAAATGTTAATTAAACTAAGGATTGTGTATTGTGAGAAAGGGAAAACCTAAAATAATCTGAGGAAAGGCACACTCATTAATGAAAATTAAATTTGTTTCTGAATACAAAATTCTTATTTGTACTGATGACATGGCTAAAACCTATTCTGAAATTCCATCACCTATGGGGCCTTCATCAATGGAATGTATATGAAGTTTAATTGAACTGGGTTTTATTTTGAGTTGTTTGAAATGTTTAGAACTAATAATTATTTTGTCTGCTTTTAAATCTATTAGTCCTGTAAGGTTATGGTTATTAGTGATTATAACAATGAAAGTTAGTATTGACTATAACAATGATATAGTACATGATACTGTGCTTTGAAAGGGATTGACTACAAGAACCCACCCCATCAATCCCATAAATATAGAAGCATTCCAATATTCCTGCAATTTACGAAAGTTTGAAATTAAATGTTCTTGACCTGCCAGTATAAAACCAAAGACCCTCAAATACCTGAATCTCTGAAAATCTTTAAGCTTTATTCCAGTTTGCCCTGTTTTTTTGGGAATAGGCATGTCTTAATTCTGGGTGTTTTTGACCATTTCTTGCATTTACATTCAGCTAATCTGGCTCCCAGTTTTAATATAAGACTAATAACTTCTTCAAGTGCATCAATCAAATCATCACTGGTCAGTTCAACTTAAGATCTTCTGAGAGACCACTGCAAAATATAGAATTCAATGCACACTCACTTCACCCAGCTGTTATGAATCAGGCATTAAATATATATATTTGAACTACAGTAAATACACTTTTTTTTGGGAATTGTATTTTTGAAAGTTTTGAATATCAGAGATTCACCTTATATGTTTAGTTTGCAAAAAGGCCTGCGATGGAAAAATATTGTCCAAAGTTTTCACTGATTCTTATGTTTTCTGGGGTGGTGAATCCAAAAACGATAGCCATTTTTTTCCCCCCACCACAGATCGCCGTATTCTACTTGGTCGTTTCTTATTATTCCCTGATAGTCCTTACTGTACTCATACAAAGTATTTAGAACTTCTCTAACCAAATGACTCAATATTTTTCTTTTTCATCCAGCAGGAGTCATGAGAGATCAATACATAAAACAAAGGATGCGTAATTGCATGCAAAGATAGTGTTGAAGACACAGGAACGAGCTAAATTGCTGTGCTCTCATGAATATGGCTACTCAAGGTTGTCACACTTCACCTGACAGTGTTTGTTACATATGTGAAAACTACCTTGTGAAAAAACAGCAGAGAAACATCACTGCCTTCATTTAGAAAGTTGATTTTGCATATTTTGGAGTGAAACTTGGGGATCAGGACAAGTCATGGGCTCCACATAAAGTCTGCTGTATTTGCATGGAAGAGCTTCAACAGTGGTTCCAAGGTAAAAAATTTTTTACATTTACATTTTACATTTCATTTTTTGCATCTTTTACATTTTTATATTCCTTGGTTTTTTTGGAGTGCCTATGGTCTGGAGGGAGCCTCGCAATCACAGCAATGACTGCTATTTTTGCTATTGTAACATCGAAGGGTACAACTTGAAAAACAAAAAAGAAATTTTGTACCCAAATCTCACATCTACTATGTGTCCTGTTCCTCATGGCCCTGGTATTCCTGTGCCAACCCCACCAAGTTCCTTAGAGGATGTCTTCATTCCTGAGGACACTGATCACAAAGACATCGATTCTGGTGAAGAGTTCAGTGCTGATTCCAACAAGCCTCAACTGTTCACATAGACTGAATTAAATGATCTTATCAGAGATTTAGATCTTCCTAAAGAGTCAGCAGAATTGCTAGGTTCAAGGCTGAAGGAAAAAAAAAATTGTGGCACCAGTACCTCATTCTCGTGGTACAGGAACCGAGAGTAAGATTTTGTTCCATATTTTTCTCCAGACGGTGAATTGGTGTACTGCAACGATGTTCCTGGGCTGACGAAAATGTTCAATTTGGAGTATGATAGGAAGGAATGGAGGTTGTTCAATGATTCCTTAAAATGAAGCCTGAAGGCAGTGCTTCTTCACAATGGCAATAAATTTGCCTCAATACCCATTGTCCATTCAGTACACTAGAAAGAGGGGTATGAGAATTTGAGCTTGATTCTGTCGAAGTTGAAATAAAGGACTATGAGTGGACTATATACGGGGATTTAAAAGTCCTACCTATGGTTTTGGGTCAGCAAGGAGGATCGAGGGAGAAACCAACACTGGGCAAGAAGGGATTGGCCAAGGCGAGTGGCATTGGAAACTGGAAGTAAAAATGTTCTGAGGGCATATCTCGTGGGCCCAAAGAAAGTACTTCTGCCTCCACTCCACATCAAAGTTGGGATCATGAAGCAGTTTGTGAAGGCTCTATCAAATACCTGAAAAAACAAGTTCCCAGCATTGTCAGAAGCAAAGTTGAAAGAGGGAGTATTCGTCAGTCCTGACATCCACAAACTGATGAAAGATCCACAGTTTGAGACAAAAATGAACGAGAAGGAAAAAGCAGCTTGGCTTTCATTTAAGGAAGTCATCACCAAATTCCTTGGTATCCATAAAGACCCAAACTTTGAGGCCATCAGGATATCAAAGAAATGGAAAGGAGGTACCAGAGGCAGTGGAACGTTAGCATGATTTCTGACTATTGCTGGGGCTGCAGTGAGAAACTGTGGACAAAAAACATAAAAGGAAAAGCCTCAATAGAAGTTTTGAAGGACAGCAAAAACCCCATTGAGCACATGTGTAGAAAGCTGTTTTTTAATATTGTTTTATTCTGTTTTTGAATTTTGACTGGTTCTATTTTGGATGTTTGTCTTGGAGATTATTTATAATATTTGAAAGGATTAAATCATGAATAAATTCTTACCGATGATCTGAGCATTTTTTTCTAGATTTTTTCCTTGCATTTTGTGGAAAAGCCTTATGTGATGGTTGTTATTTTTTGAATTCAGCACCCCAAAAAACATAAGGAACAGTTGAAATATTGAAGACAATTTTCAAGTCATTGAATTTTGCAGGCCTGCTATTCTTAATTGTTGTTTTGTCTTGCCTTTTTTTCATGAGGTAACATTTTGTGGTCCCATTGCCATGACATTGTGATAAGAAGTCCATGGTGAAGTGCAGTCGAGACCCAGGACATGCAGGCTCCGACTGGGTGTGGGTTTGTGCATGCCACTCTGTGGTTGATTGGGGAGCTTGGCTGATCACGTATTTATGTGCAAATGCGAGCAGATCAGACAAGTGTCTCAATCACACCTCAGAGTAGGCAAGTGCCATGACTGCACCCAATCAGGTAGGATAAAAGAAGACTACATGACAGTCAGAGCAACAGAAAAACAACAGAGAAGAAATAGAACCATAAGAGAGCAGTATTGGGTGGTTAAGCAGAATGAGCCAGCCACACAGAAGGGTGAAGGATAGGCTGTTTTGGGGCAGGGCATCCCAACTGAATTTACAGTAGAGTGGGTGCCATGACAGTGCAGTCCTATTCACTGATCTGAGGCATGCAAGAGGTGAGAAGGAAGACAGGAGGACAACTGACCCAGAGCAGTCTGCAAACACCAGAGGCAGCCAAGACAGGGGTCGGTGAAGAGGACCATGACTGCTGGAGTCTCCACTGGCTGAACGAGCTATGAGTGAGCCAGGGAGACAGAGAGGGAGTTGTGCTGGGCTCAGCATGGGATAGAGGAGGAACATTTAGGACATGATAACTATGTTTTGTTCTTGGATTACTTGTTTGGTTTTAACTCATGGACATCATTGGTTTTACTGGATTATTTATTTACAGTAATGATTTAATGGATGGAACACTGCACTTTTTGAACACTTTTCTCTGGTTTTAAATAAAAGCACTGAACACTTTTGTAACAACCCCATTATGTATGTGTATGTTGCCTGTTTCATCTCAGTTCATGACTATCGATGGTTACAGGACCGTCACAGACACTATGCGCGGTTGCTGGAGGCGTAGCTCCATGGGTCATTCTGCGTTACATCATCAAAGTGACTGTTTAAAAGCCAGCAATGTGTCTTTCAATGCATCTATGATTGAATATTGTAAAAGGAAGAGTGTCCTTGATCTGAAATTATATGGTTACAAAGCTAACATGAATACATAACCACAAGTTTGCTTAGTGTTTTGATTTTTGTTATTGATTCAAAATTTATAATTTCCATCTTCTGTGATCCTTAATAATTATGAATCTGTGTAGCCTCTTAGGTTGATTACTAATTCAATGATCTCCTGGTATTTACTCAAACTATCCATTAGGTTCTTGCAACATCTCCTGATCCCTTTAAATAACTTAATCTTCCGCGTACTGCTGTAGGCAGAACACCTGCATGAGCAGCTAAGGCTTTATGTCACAATGGATTTGCCTATAGATTTGCCAACTTGACAAAGATTTAATAGGTAATCAGAGGCAGTCCATTAGTTGTGTTTGTCATAAGGGGAAATGGGTCTTTCCTAAAATCAACTTTATCAGGTACCTTTTTGTCCTTAAAATGACTGTGGAAAGAAATAGGTGTCTTTCGAAGGACAGCTGAAAAATTGTATTGCCCTTAAAAGGACAGTAAAACAACAGATCAGAAAATAAGGTGTGTCCAATTCTCAAAAACAGAAAGGCAAAGTATAAAAGCAACAAACTAAAATGAGAACAAAAAGTATAGTTAAAAATCAAAGGCAAAGTCTATAGCCACAAAGTAGTGAAACTTTTTAAAATAAATGTGAGAATTTTATACACAATTTACATAACATTTCTTTTATTATTGTTGTTAAGCAGTTCGCATACGTTTGCAACCTGAGATTTTTCTTCTTTTTTTGCATATAACAAAGACATATGCTTTGCATTTGCCATTCCAACAGATTGCACATCACAAACATTAACACTGTTATCGTTTTTTTCGTGTCTGCCGTTTCTATAGGAGGGTGACAATGAGTTAAATTCCAATGGATGTTTTTCAAATGTTGACAAGCAATAAGCAAAAGGTATCACTGAAAACCACAGACAACAAAAAAAGCAACAAAAAAAACAGTACGAGGAAAGTTCAAAGAAAGAATTTTTTTTACAATGTTTCTGTATGGGGATCGTTGTGCAAACGTGCACATCTGAGCTGCGACCACAGATCTAACTGCTCTGTGGATGATTCGTTCAAGCATTTCAAGGTCACTTCGTTGTAATGAAAGCATCTGTTGAATGTACTTCGTAGTAACGCCATTTCTATAGACTCGTGTCATATTGGGAAACTATCGGGACCGTAACAATACTTTGTTGTAATGCTCTCTCACCTCGGTCTCTCTCCTCTCTCTGCGCCGCTGCAAAGCCCCGCCTGCCAAGCATTCTGAAAAGTCTGAGTGAGTCTCCGTTGCCGGCAGTTCTCTCGCGGCCCGGCTGTCAAACGGCTGCGGCCCGGTAGTGGGTCGTGGACCGGGGGTTGGGGACCCCTGCTGTAGAGTACTGGCATGAACCGCTTATTTCAGATGCTGTTTTTTTTTTCCTTTTTTTAATTTTATTGATTTTATTGTAATCATTCCATACAAATAGATCAATTTTTACAAAAAATAGGATTGAAAACAAATCAACCCCCACCCCTGAGAAAGAGAGCACGGCCAATGGAGTAAAACTAAAAGCTAGCAAAAATAAGTAAATAGATGAGTTTAATAAGCGGATAAAGATAAATGGAGAAGACAAAGAAATGGGAAGAGAATTTGCCTCCTCAGTGCTTTAAGAGTTTATTCTAAAATACTGTATCATTGATTAGATCCTGCCAGGTTTTGAAAAAGTTCTGCACAGATCCTCTAAGTGAGAATTTGATTTTTTTCAATTTCAGGTAATATAAAACATCAGTTACTCACTGACTTAAAAGAGGAGAGTTAGGATTCTTCCAGTTTAGCAGAATAAGTCTACGTGCCAATAGTGTAGTGAAGGCAATCACAGTTTGTTTGTCCTTCTCCACTTTAAGCCCATCTGGAAGAACACCAACACAGCTGTTAATGGGTTAGGAGGTATTGTGACACCAAGGCTGTCTGAAAGGCACTTAAAAAGTTTTGTCCAGAATGATGTTAATTTCATGCAGGCCCAAAACATGTGACCCAGTGAGGCTGGAACTTGATCGCAGTGTTCGCAGGTTGGATCTTGCACTGGAAACATTTTGGACAGTTTTAAGCGAGACAGATGTGCTCAATATATAATTTTGAGTTGAATAATTGAATGCTTTGTGCATATGGAGCTCGAGTGAATTAACTGTAAAAAAGTTACACATCATGGGGGTGCTAAACACACCTTTGTGTTTAAGAAAGACTATTTTCATTAACTTTAACTGTGCAAATGGACAAATTCACCATGTTATTGTCTGCATGGCTACTTAGCTAGCTAGAGTTCGGCTAACTGAGCCTGAGAGGGCTGGAGTTTAAGTCTGTTTTTTCATGTACAGCTACAGGTTGGAATTTCTTTTCTGACAAGTAAAAGTTAATTGTAAACCAGGGGGGGTTGTGTTTTTAGGCAACCATATTGTGCCAGTGATCCCAGAGTAACTACCAGTAAGTCCAATTAAGGAAACGTAGAATTTTACTTCACAAAAATAATCAGTAAACTATGCCATTTCTTGATCAGTAAAATTTGTGCATTTGATATAAGAATGAAAGGTGTTTAATATATACCCTCCCAATCTACATTAATTTCATCTGGAACTTTGTGGCAGTTCCGACGTGGGGACTGTAATTTCCATTAGGCAAAATGTGTAGGTTGCAGTGGGTAATCTGATTGGGGCCCTCTAAGTTTAAATAAGGAGCATCAGCAAAACTGTAAGCATCATCAAAGCAAAAAATCATAATCACCATCAAAGATAGCAAGATAGCAAAGATAGCACTTTTTTTTTCCTCAAGCACATTAGGGTAACAGTTTCATTTCCTCGATAGACTATAGCTTTTATCTTACAGCATATCTTTTTTTGTCTCATTGTGGATTACATTTAGCCATCTTACATTTGAAAAAGACATTTCTTCCATTTATTTTAATCTGGACCATTTTCTAAAAAGTGTATCATTCCAAAAGTGGCCTGTGCAGTGTAGCCTTTTTTTTAAGGAGCAGTATTCTATTCTTTCTACCAAAAAATACTTTAAAACTCCCAAACCCAAAAATGCTTTTTTTTAGTAAATTTTGCTATTTCAAGCTTGTATACAAAATGTTGCATATTTGAAAGGAAAATCTGCTGTTTTGCTTATCACTACTTATTGTGATATTATATTTAGCATAATCTACAAAGTGAGATTCGGGTTGCCGGATGGTGGTGTGGTGTGATGTGATGTGGTGCCCTTGGTCAAGCATGCACTTCATTTTATTGTGTACATCACAATCAAGTGATCACACTACATTTTTCTTTATCAATGCACAGCCTTGCGTTTTTGAAAAAGCCAATACTGTTTTCCATCTGCATATCAACATTAATTCACAATTCTAGTCAACAATCAACATTAAACGCTTTCTGAAGTAAGACAAATAAAGGATATTAAGAAAAAGCAAATTCAGCAGTGCAGCTAAGTCATGTTTGATAGAACAGAGTGAACTGCTGTTTTTCAGAATGTGATAGAAAGACAACAACAGAGGATGGAGCTTTTGAGTAAGTAAAAGTAATTAATAACTTTTACTGTTTTATTTGTTGATAGACATTTATTCAAACCCACTGTATAATGATGCAGTACTAATTTTAGGGTTTCATGCCAATGCAGAGTCAGTATTTTTAGCAGTTTTTAGTTTGACTGAGTCAACTTTAAATCACTTTTGTTACATTATTGAACATCACTATCAGTGATGTCCTGTGTGGTGTACGGCCGGGGCTCTTACCCGGCCGAGACACCTCTTCGCTGAAAGGACCAGGGAAGGGAGCGTTTCCAGAGCATTACCCTCCCCCCCCCAAAGCACTAGGTAGCAGCCCCCCTGGGTTGCAACTGTGCCACAATCTCCCGCAGGGCTACATGGGAGCTGGAGTTTGGATGCCACCCTGTTGGGTTCCGTGGGCGCCACCACGGGGTACTGCTGCTGCTGCTGAGCCCTTAATTGCAGCTGTTCAGCCAAACCTGGAACAAGGTCAACGAGCACCTGCAGCAGTTCCAGGTGGCTTATAAAAGGAGCCAGCAGCCATTAGTCCAGGGAGCCAGAATCAGGTGGAAGGAGACAAAGCCTGCTGGAAGAGGAGTGGAGGCAAAGAAAGAAAGAACAAAAGAAAGAAGAAGAGAAGTGTTTTTGTGCTTTTGTGTAGTGCCAAACTGTGCTGTACATGTGGGAAATGAGGGAAGGCATTTCCCACGAAAAAAAGGAAAAATAAACGTGTGTTGCACCAGCACTTGTATCTTTGCCTGTCTGTGTCGGGGAGGGCAGCTAGTATGCCCCCTGGAGGTCCACACCTGTAATATGAAGTTCTGCCATAATCTCTTCTACACCATTCAACATAACCCCAATTCGCCCCCACACACACACACACTTAAGTGTCTCCCCAACTGCGGTCTCTGCCGACATTAATGTAAAAAAAAAAAGGGTTCATAAATATTTTACTTTTCTGGAAGTCTAATGCACAAGAGAAAATGATGATACACATAAAAAATTGAAAATCATGACATAGTATACATAAAAGATTTATTCTGTCTCTATGTGTATAGTGTGTAACACACCACTTACAATAAGGCTCTAGTTTGAATTTTATTTCTCTTGTGTGCTTTCTGCAACATACTACGGGAATGCTGTTGAGATTTCTGCTCACGCCACACATCAATATACACGTTTATGTTGACCCAAAAGAAAATATCACACCAAACTGGAAGTTAATGAAATCCTAAATAATAGATTCATAATGTATAGGCAGTGTATGCACATACTGTAGCTTGGCAGCACCACTGACACACTCAAGAGGACACATCAGCAGGAGCTGTACACTAGCTAGTCATTAGTTATTAATTCATGCACCTAGTTTTCTTTTTAATAAATTTATTTATTTTTATAGTTAAACTATATATAATAGTATATATTTTACATTGTTTATGAAGGAAAATGTGACCTTTGGTTATCACCTTATGAAATAATGGATTTAGAAAGGACTTTTACTGCATGTCTGAATATTGTTTTACTCTTCACTTGTACATTTAATATTTTGGCATTTTCTTGGTTCTTTTCTTTTGTTCTGTGGCAATTTAGGGCCTTGTAATTTATGGTTTGTTTGCACTCAGGAATGCATTTAGTGGCAGGGTGGTCTTGGGTTGATACTTTGGGATAAATCATTCACTTGTTCACATTGCAATGCATTTATTGTCTGTTGATCTTAGAAATAGCAAAGACAGATCCTTGTCATTAATTCATTTCCAATGTGAAGCTTTTGGCACATATACGGCTAGCACTGAACTGCATTGTAAATCCCTGTCACGTACATTGTCTGCTACTACAAGTGAATTGCAGACGCTATTTTCAGCAAGCAACACACTTTCTAGAAAGCAAACCACTGTGTTCTACCATAAGGCATGTTTGCATTATTTACGGCAAATAAGGAAACGCAAAAGTAACACTATAACTTGGTCAATTTGGAAACATGCTTTTAGAATTCTAATTATTTTCTATAGCACTTTTTATAGTTTGCATTATCACAAAGTGTTTCCTAAAATAATCATGAACTAGGACTCTAATTATTTATTAATATGCCTTGAAAAGCAAAGAACAAGTCAAGCTACTCAGTGAGAAAGCAATTCATGTGTTAGCTCATGTAGTGAATTTTTCCTTTAATAATTAAAACCAATGATAACACAATTGTGACATGGACCATCTATGCCTTCCTTTCCTTTTACACAAAAAGTATGATAATGATGAAAGAATAGTAAAATATTTAGCTCTTCTATATTCTGTATATTTCATTAGCAGAACTGATCATTTGTCACTAAATGTGTAATTAGATTTTTGTCTATAGGACCTAAAGTGGGAATATAGGAGTAGAAAATAGAAAGATTATACGTGTTTTGTTTTCCATGCAATAGAACATCAGTTGTGCATAATCACAATTCATTTAAGTCATTTTTAGTCTGTTATAATAAAAAATCGATACCCATTTCAATTAGGACTTGTTTTGACAATGTTTCCTATTAAACCCATAAGCTGAAACTCATGGTTAGGAATACAGTGTTCCACTAAATGCCATGTGATATGCTTAATTTCAATAAACTATGTGGCCACTGACAACTCTTCACATCAGATACAAAGTTTAACATTTTTGTTACGATAACATTACTTGAAATTGCCTTACCATTGCGTGAATTTTCTTTTTTTACTTGACTCCTGTCTCCTATCTCATTCCATTGGACCATATCAATTAATCTATAATTTAGACAGATTAAACTATCACAAGGTTATATGCAAAGTATAGAAAGAATGCAAAGTAAAATGATTAGGAACAATACAAGTTAACATACATTATAAATCTCAGGATAATAAAGAGATAGAAATGCTTATTAAAGAATAAAAAAGACCAGAATGTATCAAGCAGTATTTTTTCTGAACATGTAGACAGATATCATAGTAGAGTCCATGGAGTAGATATTGTCCAAGAAACGTTTTTACAAAAAGAAATCAACATGCAGTAGGCATGGTCGATCTAAACTACATTTTGAGACATGATTTGGATATTAGCACTGATGAATCCTTATAGAGGTAAAATTAAATAAGTTCTAAAAAAAGAGGTTATATTTCAGATAGATTTCAGTGTAATCAGTACACAAGCAAGCTGTAGATGAGTGTGGATCTTGAACTGAAAAAAGTAGGCCAAATAATTTAAAAGCTGGATATTTACCCGTATTCATTTGCAAGTACAATATCAACAAATTGTGCACATGGAATAATCCTATAATCAAAATTGTTGAAATACTGATCTTTTTCATGCAGGTGTCCTAGTAGTAGAGTAAAGGTTTATGAAATACACCTCAAGTATAACAGTAGCTAAAGGAACTAAGTTGTCTCTGTGTTAGCATAAAAATACATCTCTTGCTTATATACTTCTAAAGAGTGATGGACCACCTCCAAATAAATTACAAAAAAATGTCTTTATTAGATAGTTGATGTAGTTCTAGGTTCAATGACAGTTTGCAGAACAAGCAGGCGTTTGTCAGATAATGAGCTGGTCTATGGCCGAGAAACATCCAGGTGAAGTCTTTATATGTATCTTCCTAGGTATTGTTGGCATACAAGTGGAACAAAAGGTTAGAGCAGTAAATCAGATAAACTACAGTTGACCTGTCACAACACAAAGGAAGGACACTAACAGCCTATGTCGGATTGCTTGTGCCTACTGTTTTCTTTCAGTTGAATGAGCACAGAGCATCAATATCAGTGCAGAGACATAATAATTGTAATTGTGTAATGGCAGGTACATAAATATCAGTCTTGGGAGTGCAGAGATTTAGGTTAAACAAGTTAAAGTCAACTGATAATTCAACAAAAATAGGAATCACGTGGCCTAGTGGAGTTGAAAAAATCACAAATGTAATAAAGGCAAAACCCATAAACAAAAGGTCTGGGAGAAAAAAAGTTAAAAAGTACAAAAGCAAGTAGTACAAGAAAATGTAGAAAAGCACAAAAAAATGAGAGAAGTGACAAACGTAAGCAAGTCCTATTTGTTTAATACAAAACATATGATTACTTTTACTTATTCATCTGACCTAAAGTGACAGCTGAATATTTACTATTTCAATGTAATATTAAGGAGATAGCTTTTCAAGAAGAAATGACAGACTTGAGACATGACAGTAACAACAAGACATTAAAGGCAGGGCCGGATTTATATGAAAAGAGGCCCTAGGCAGGGCCGGATTTTCCTATAGGCTAACTAGGCTTCAGCCTAGGGCCTCAAGATCAAGAGGGGCCTACATTCAAATTGTTAGCAAAATTTTATTATCTCTCATGTAATTTACAAACTTAAAAATGGAAGGTGAAAGGGCCTCATAAGTGGAATAGCCTAGGGCCTCTTTTCATATAAATCTGGCCCTGGCCCTGGCCCTGGCCCTAGGCTATTCCACTTATGAGGCCCTTTCACCTTCCATTTTTAAGTTTGTAAATTACATGAGAGATAATAAAATTTTGCTAACAATTTGAATGTAGGCCCCTCTTGATCTTGAGGCCCTAGGCTGAAGCCTAGTTAGCCTATAGGAAAATCCGGCCCTTGTTGTTACTGTCATGTCTCAAGTCTGTCATTTCTTCTTGAAAAGCTATCTCCTTAATATTACATTGAAATAGTACAGATGAATAAGTAAAAGGATTTCGTATGAATCAATCATTCAAAGATACTGGCAAAGCACATCCTCTCACACCAAGCATTCTGGATTCAAATATTGTATTTTGGTTTGGTGTGCAATTTGTGTGTGGAGTATACACATTCTCTCCATGTCTACTTGGGTTTTCCTCTGAGTGCTGCTGTTTACTTCTACATGCCTAAACATTTGTGTGTTGGGTTAATTGACAACTTTAAATTAGCCCTGGTTGAGTGTGGGTGTGTGAGTGGGTACGCATTGTACTGGCACCCTATCCACATATACTTCCTACTCCTGCTGCCGGGATAGGCTCCCCTACCCTGTGAAACTAAATTGAATTAATCCGATTTGGGAATGTTAGGTTATTAAGGCCCCTCCTTTAACCGCCACCTTATCGTGGTGGAGGGGTTTGCGTGTCCCAATGATCCTAGGAGCTCTGTTGTCCAGGGCTTTATGCCCCTGGTAGGGCCACCCAAGGCAAACTGGTCTTAGGTGAGGGATGAGACAAAGAGCGGTTAAACAAAACCTCCTATGATGGAAAACAATTTTGGACGGCGTTTTCCCTTGCCCGGACGCGGGTCACCGGGGCCCCACTCTGGAGCCAGGCCTGGAGGTGGGGCTCGATGGCGAGCACCTGGTGGCCGGGCCTGCACCCATGGGGCTCGGCCGGGCACAGCCCGAAGAGGCAACGTGGGTCCCCCTTCCCATGGGCTCACCACCTATGGGAGGGGCCAAGGAGGTCGGGTGCAGTGTGAGTTGGGTGGTGGCCGAAGGCGGGGACCTTGGCGGTCCGATCCTCGGCTACAGAAGCTGGCTCTTGGGACGTGGAATGTCACCTCTCTGAATGGGAAGGAGCCTGAGCTAGTGCGCGAAGTTGAGAGGTTCCGGCTAGATATAGTCGGACTCACCTCGACGCACAGCTTGGACTCTGGAACCAATCTCCTTGAGAGGGGCTGGACTCTCTACCACTCTGGAGTTGCCCCCGGTGAGAGGTGCCGAGCGGGTGTGGGTATACTTATTGCCCCCCGACTTGGAGCCTGTATATTGGGGTTTACCCCGGTGGACGAGAGGGTAGCCTCCCTTCGCCTTCGGGTGGGGGGACAGGTCCTAACTGTTGTTTGTGCGTATGCACCAAACAGCAGTTCAGAGTACCCACCCTTTTTGGAGTCCCTGGATGGGGTGCTAGAGGGCATACCTTCTGGGGACTCCCTCGTTCTGCTGGGAGACTTCAATGCTCATGTGGGCAATGACAGTGAGACCTGGAAGGGCGTGATTGGGAGGAATGGCCCCCCCCCGATCTGAACCCGAGCAGTGTTTTGTTATTGGACTTCTGTGCTCATCACGGATTGTCCATAACGAACACCATGTTCAAGCATAGGGGTGTTCATATGTGCACTTGGCACCAGGACACCCTAGGCCTCAGTTCGATGATCAACTTTGTGGTCGTGTCGTCGGACTTGCGGCCACATGTCTTGGACACTCGGGTGAAGAGAGGGGCGGAGCTGTCAATTGATCACCACCTGGTGGTGAGTTGGCTTCGATGGTGGGGGAGGATGCCGGTCAGGCGTGGTAGGCCCAAACGTGTTGTGAGGGTCTGCTGGGAACGTCTGGCAGAGCCCCCTGTCAGAAGTAGCTTCAACTCCCACCTCCGGCAGAACTTCGACCACTTCCCGAGGGAGGTGGGGGACATTGAGTCCGAATGGGCCATGTTCCGTGCCTCTATTGTTGAGGCAGCTGACCGGAGCTGTGGCCGTAAGGTGGTCAGTGCCTGTCGTGGCGGCAATCCCCGAACCCGTTGGTGGACACCGGTGGTGAAGGATGCCGTCAAGCTGAAGAAGGAGTCCTACAGGACCCTTTTGTCCTGTGGGACCCTGGAGGCAGCTGATAGGTACCGGCAGGCCAAGCGGAATGCGGCTTTGGTGGTTGCTGAGCCAAAAACTCGGGCGTGGGAGGAGTTTGGGGAGGCCATGGAGAACCACTTTCGGACGGCTTCGAAGAGATTCTGGTCCACCATCCGGCGTCTCAGGAAGGGGAAGCAGTGCAGTGTCAACACTATATATGGTGGGGATGGAGCGCTGCTGACCTCGACTCGGGACGTTGTGGGTCGGTGGGGGGAGTACTTCGAAGACCTCCTCAATCCCATTAACATGCCTTCCAATGAGGAAGCAGAGCCTGGGGACTCAGAGGTGGGCTTCCCCATCTCTGGGACTGAGGTCACCGAGGTGGTCAAAAAACTCCTTGGTGGCAGGGCCCCGGGGGTGGATGAGATACGCCCGGAGTTCCTCAAGGCTCTGGATGTTGTAGGACTGTCTTGGCTGACACGCCTCTGCAACATCGCATGGACATCAGGGACAGTGCCTCTGGAGTGGCAGACCAGGGTGGTAGTCCCCCTCTTTAAGAAGGGGGATCGGAGGGTGTGTTCCAACTACAGAGGGATCACACTCCTCAGCCTCCCTGGAAAAGTCTATTCAGGGGTCCTGGAGAGGAGGGTCCGTCGGATAGTCAAGCCTCGGATTCAGGAGGAACAGTGTGGTTATCGTCCTGGTCACGGAACAGTGGATCAGCTCTATACCCATAGCAGGGTCCTGGAGGGTGCATGGGAGTTTGCCCAACCAGTCTACATGTGTTTTGTGGACTTGGAAAAGGCATTCGACCGTGTCCCTCGGGGAATCCTGTGGGGGGTACTCCGAGAGTATGGGGTACCGGCCCCCCTGATAAGGGCTGTTCGGTCCCTGTACGATCGGTGCCAGAGCCTGGTCCGCATTGCCGGCAGTAAGTCGAACCCGTTTCCAGTGAGAGTTGGACTCCGCCAGGGCTGCCCTTTGTCACCGATTCTGTTCATAACTTTTATGGACAGAATTTCTAGGCGCAGCCAGGGCGTTGAGGGGGTCCGGTTTGGTGGGCTCAGGATTGGGTCACTGCTTTTTGCAGATGATGTTGTCCTGTTTGTTTCATCAGGCCGTGATCTTCAGCTCTCTCTGGATCGGTTCGCAGCCGAGTGTGAAGCGGCTGGGATGAGAATCAGCACCTCCAAATCCGAGACCATGGTCCTCAGCCGGAAAAGGGTGGAGTGCCCTCTCAGGGTTGGTAGCGAGATCCTGCCCCAAGTGGAGGAGTTCAAGTATCTCGGGGTCTTGTTCACGAGTGAGGGAAGAATGGAGTGTGAGATCGACAGGCGGATCGGTGCGGCATCCGCAGTAATGCGGGCTCTACATCGGTCTGTCGTGGTGAAAAAGGAGCTGAGCCGCAAGGCTCAGCTCTCAATTTACCAGTCGATCTATGTTCCTACCCTCACCTATGGTCATGAACTATGGGTAGTGACCGAAAGAACGAGATCGCGAATACAAGCGGCTGAAATGAGTTTCCTTTGCAGGGTGTCTGGGCTTTCCCTTAAAGATAGGGTGAGAAGCTCAGTCATCCGGGAGGGGCTCAGAGTAGAGCCGCTGCTCCTCCGCATCGAGAGGAGTCAGATGAGGTGGCTCAGGCATCTGATCAGGATGCCTCCTGGAAACTCCCTGGTGAGGTGTTCCGGGCACGTCTAACCGGGAGGAGGCCCCGGGGAAGACCCAGGACACGTTGGAGGGACTATGTCTCTCGACTGGCCTGGGAACACCTTGGGATTCTCCCGGAAGAGCTAGAAGAAGTGGCCGGGGAGAGAGAAGTCTGGGCATCTCTGCTCAAGCTGCTGCCCCCGCGACCCGACCTCGGATAAGCGGGAGACAATGGATGGATGGATGGAGGTTATTAAGGTATGTCTACCAGATTTTAAATAACTTTGAACTATCCCTCAAATAATGAATACATTTTTAATGTAAAATACTGACATCTTTTTTCCAGTGTGTTTGAAAAGTTGGGTTAGAATTTTTCCAGTGGATCAAGCTACGTGTGCTAGCAATGCAGTTTAACTTATCATGGTAGACTGTTCATTAAGCAGTAATGGGTCATCAGATGTTCACCAAACAGAGCTCTTAGAAAGTCTGAGTTTATTGTGAATCCAATTACCATCTCATTACTTAGTGAAGACTTCATACAAGGGGAGAGGACATTAGCCAGTCATGTGACTTGGCCATGCAAGTGCATGTCAGCATCGCTCACAAATATGGTCTTGACAAAAATACATTTGGATAGTCTGATACTAGAAAGATGTGTCCAGAGTGCAATTCATATTTGGTATATTTGGCAAAAAAATAAGGAAAACTGCGTCTCGGCAAGGTGACACCTAGTCATTTTCAGGCCCCATTTCTAACACTGTTTAAGATTATTTAGAAGAGTACTGCTTTAAAATCACTGGTATAGTTTAGAGATACTACCTACATTGTACCTTTATCACAACTAGAATATTCTATTTCTGCTGTAAATAGTGAGGGAATCTTAGGAAGGTTGGCTAGTTTTCTTTTAACAAAGACTCTTAAGGTGTCATACAAAAATATTTTTTTTTTTTTTTTTTTTTTATATTTTTATTTTATTAATTTTCATTGTAATCATTCCATACAAACAGATCCATTTATAACCCAACAAATTTGAAAACAAATCAAACCCCATCCCTGAGAAGGAGAGCTTAGCTAAAGGAAAATTTCTTTAAGCTTTTTAATAAGGCAACATTAGACAAAAGAAGGGGAGAAGTAAATATCTATATAAATAAGAGATGGAGAAGGGAGTTAAATACAATAATAGTTAATTCTCTTATTCTAAAATAATATTGATTAAATCCTGCCAAGTTTTGAAAAAATTTTGTACAGATCCTCTAACTGAAAATTTGATTTTTTCCAATTTCAAATAATATAAAACATCAGTTTCCCACTGACTTATAAGAGGAGAATTAGGATTCTTCCAATTTAACAAAATAAGTCTGCGTGCCAAGAGTGTAGTGAATGCAATCACCGTTTGTTTGTCCTTCTCCAATTCAAGTCCATCTGGAAGGACACCGAACACAGCTGTTAGTGGGTTAGGAGGGATTGTGATACTAAGGCTGTCTGAGAGGCACTTAAAAATCTTTGTCCAAAATGATGTTAGTTTGGTGCAGGCCCAGAACATGTGACCCAGTGAGGCAGGAGCTTGGTTGCAGCGCTCGCAGGTCGGATCCTGGCCTGGAAACATTTTGGACAGTTTTAAGCGAGACAGATGAGCTCGATATATAATTTTTAGTTGAATAATTCTATGCTTTGCGCATATAGAACTCGAGTGAATTCTCTGCTTTGCTACCTTCCACTCCTTTTCTGATATATTGATTAAGAGATCTTCTTCCCAATGTTCTCTTGGATCTTTGAAAGGTAGGGACTCTAATAAGATTTTATATATTGCGGAAATAGTGTTTGTTTCCTCAGAATTGAGCAGTATTTTTTCCAGCATTGTGGAGGGTGCAAGGTGGGGGAAATCGGGCAATTTCTGTTTAACAAAATTTCTAATTTGAAGATAGTAAAAGAAATGTGTAGCTGGGAGGTTAAATTTTGAACGTAATTGTTCAAAAGATGTAAATATGTTGTCTATATAAAGATCTCTGAGCATTTTAATCCCAAAACTTTTCCAGGTATTAAAAACTGGATATACTTGCGAAGGTTGAAAGAGGTGGTTCCCTTGCAAAGGTGCCACTGATAAAAGATTTTCCATCTTAAAATGCTTCCTAATTTGGTTCCATATTCTGAGTGAGTAAAGCACAATTGGGTTATTAGTATATTTGCGATAACTTTCATTTATTGGAGAGCAGAGCAGGGAGTATAAAGAAGTACTACAGGATTTTACTTCTATTGCAGACCAAGCCTGTGTATGTGCATTTATTTGTGTCCAGGTTTTTATGGCTTGTATGTTTGCTGCCCAGTAATAAAACTGAAAATTAGGTAAAGCCATGCCACCTTCTGCCTGAGGTCTTTGTAGGGTCGCTCTTCGGATACGTGGGTGTTTTGAGTTCCAAATGAATGAGGTTATTATTGAATCTAACTGTTTAAAAAACGATTTATTGATATATATTGAAATGTTTTGAAATAAAAAGAGAAGTTTAGGAAGGATATTCATCTTAACAATGTTAATTCTTCCGGCTAGAGTGAGATGAAGGGTTGACCATCTATGCAAGTCTTGCTTAATTTTTTCCATACAGACGCCAAAATTTTGTTGATAAAGAGCTTTATGTTTACTTGTGATATTTACCCCTAGGTATTTAAACTGATCTGCTATGGTAAAAGGTAGGGTGTCTAATTTAATATTATATGCTTGTGAGTTCACTGGAAAGAGTATACTTTTATTCAGATTAATTCTAAGACCAGATATCTTTTGAAATTCTGTTAGTGCTGTTAAAACAGCAGGGACAGTGTTTTCTGGGTCCGATATATATAAGACCATATCATCTGCATATAGAGAAATTTTCTGTTCCAGTCCTTCTCTGACAATCCCCTTTATCTGATGAGAATTTCGGCAGTGAACCGCCAGTGGTTCAATAGCGATTGCAAATAACAGTGGCGACAAGGGACATCCTTGTCTGGTACCACGTTCTAGTTTAAAGTAGTCTGAGCAAATTTTATTAATACAAACTGAAGCTTCTGGACTGGTATACAGTAGTTTAATCCAAGCACAAATATTCGGGCCAAACCCAAATTTCTCCAATGCAGTGAAAAGGTAATTCCATTCGATCATGTCAAATGCCTTTTCTGCGTCTAATGATAGTAATATCTCTGGGGTGTTTGATTTTGCTGGTGAATATATAACATTAAACAAGCGTCGGAGATTTGAAGATAGATGTCGGCCTTTAATAAATCCAGTTTGATCTTTTGATATTACCGAGGGCAGCACTTTCTCCATCCTTCTAGCTAGGATTTTTGAGAGTATCTTAACATCATTATTCAGGAGTGAAATTGGTCTATATGATGCACATTGTAACAAGTCCTTATTTTGTTTAGGAAAGACGGTGATTAATGCTTGTCGAAATGTTTGAGGTAGTATTTGGTGGTCTTTAGCTTCTGTAAATGTTACCAATAAGAGTGGAGCTAGCTGAGTGGAGAATTTCTTATAAAACTCTACGGGGTAACCATCAGGGCCTGATGATTTCCCGCTTTGTAGTGACTTTATAGCGTCTAGTAATTCTGTTAGCGTTAGAGGTTTATCTAGTTCCTCAGCACTTAAAGCATCTATTTGTGGTATTTGTGAATTATCCAGAAATGCATTAGATTGCGTGTTGTCTTCTTTGGGCTCAGTGGAATATAAAGACTTATAGTAATCTCTAAATGTGTGCATTATTTTATTATGGTCGATGATTTCTTCTCCATTCTTGTTGGTGATTACTGGTATTGCATTGTGAACTTCTTGTTTATGAATTTGTTGAGCTAAAAGCTTATTAGCTTTTTCTCCGTGTTCATAGTAATGCTGTCTAGACTTATAAATAAGTTGTTCAGTTTCTTTAGTTGTTAAGATGTTAAGTTCTGTATGCAAGGCCTGCCTTTTCCTGTGAAGAGCTTCACTTGGACGCCTGGCTTGTTCTTCATCTATTCTAGTAATTTCATTTCTTAGCTCTGACACTTTCTTGGTTTCTAATTTATTTCTATGGGAAAGATATGAAATAATCTGGCCTCTTAGGAAGGCCTTTAGAGTTTCCCAGAGTGTTCCTGCAGAAACCTCTGTAGACATGTTTGTCTCTAGGAAGAAGCTGATTTGTTTGGATATAAATTCTGTGCAGTTCTCGTCTGCCAATAAAAGAGGGTTAAGACGCCATCTGCGAGGTGAGTACGAGGGGCTTATTGATTTTAGCTCCAAGACTAGAGGGGCATGGTCAGAGATAACAATTGTGTCATATTTGCATAATTTAATTGTAGGCAGGAAATTATTATCTATAAAAAAATAATCAATTCTTGAGTAGCTATAATGCACTGGTGAGTAGAACGAATATGTTCTTGAGTTTGGGTTAAGAAACCTCCAGGGGTCTGATAAGTTGTGATCCTTTAAAAACTGTGTAATTATCTTTGCAGTATTAGATGTCGTCCCCCCTGTCACAGGAGTCCTATCTAAGAGTGGATTTAAAACACAATTAAAGTCCCCAGCCATTATAATTTTATGAGTGTTCACACTGGGAATGGATGCAAATAGATTTTGCATGAATTCCTTATCATCAACATTGGGTGCATAAACATTTATCAAAATCATTTTACTGTTATATAAGTTGCCCATGACCATCACATATCTCCCTTCAGGGTCCGACACTACCTCTGATGCTACAAAAGGAACTGTTCTATGTATGAGAATTCCCACCCCTCTAGTTTTCTTTATAAAGCTAGAATGGAACATTTGGCCAGTCCAGTCTTTTTGTAATCTGAACTGATCCTTGGTTAGTAAGTGGGTCTCCTGTAAAAATACTATTTTAGCGTTTAAGCCTGTTAGGTGAGAGCATACTTTCTTTCTCTTTAATTCGTGATTCAGGCCTTTAACATTCCAGCTCACAAAGTTAACTGTCCCATCATGGAGACATTGATTCTGAGTTTTTAATGTCATTTTATAGTTTTAATTGGTAATATGGCAGTTTTAATCTTAGTTTCAAGATTCCCCAGGAGTTGTTGCATGTTAGCCTGTTGCTGCATTGATATTTATAATTATAAGGATTATAAGAATAGATTAGATATAACCTGCTCTCCTTCTCTCCCCCCCTTTATCCCCCCACCCCCCCATTTTGCCTCCCCACATGAGGCTAGACCCCACTTCGCGATGTTCCAGTCCTCTGACATACGAAGAGACAGAGCACGTCCAAAACAAAACAAACCCCCCCCTGCAGCGGCGTTACAGAATTAAAACAGAGATATCTTTTACAGTTAAATCCTTAATACTATCTGCCGAAAATGTTCTCATTAACAATATTTAATCTTGAACCAATCTTCAGCGCTTTTAAGTTAAGATATTAAGGTTAAAAAAAAAAAAAAAAAAAAAAACAACCCTGGGAGTGATTTTAAAAACTAGTCCAGGATAAACCTGGTAATTCATACTGTAATAGTATAATGGTAATTGTATAAATAGTAGAACAAGCATTAAACCAAGGGTATGAAGTTAAACAGTCTACTTTAAGGTATAGTAAAATAAAAAAAATAAATAAATAAATAAATTAAAAAAAAATAAAATAAAATAAAATAAAAAAAAAAAAAAAAAAAAAAAAAGGAAAAGAAATAAAAAAAATAAATAAATAAAACGAATCCTACTTTAATCACTTCCACATTTTCACACTCACGTCTATAGCTCTATAACTCTGATTAAAACATAAACATATAACATATAAAGTCCAGATATAAAAAAAAATTTTTAAAAAAAGAGAATAAGAGATGTATAATTATAATACCAGTCTCTTTAAACATGGATCCAGCGATCAGATCTTCGGTCTTTCCCGTGCCTTGATAGAATACGGCTCTTTAATTTTAATTAACTTTCAAAAAAAGTGTCGGAAACAGCTTCTTTAATTCTTTTTCAGCTTCTTCTTTGCTGAAGAAAATATAATGTCCGTCTTGAACTTCCACTTTCAGTTTGGCAGGATACAAGAGGCTGTATTTGATATCGGCTTCCCGTAGCATCCTTTTAATGTCGTTGTAGGATCTGCGTTTTGCAGCTGTTGATGGTGAGAAGTCGGGAAAAATACGAATAAGATTATTTTCGAATATAATCTCTTGCTTGTGTCTGAGAAGTGCCATCACATCAAGCTTACATCTTAGTCGTTCGAAGCGGACAATAAAAGACCTAGATTTAAAGGCGCTTGGTATCTTTGTGCGATAAGCCGTGGCTATCTCATTGTCGAGTTTAAAGTCATCTCCAATTATTTTAGACAGTAATTCTACTGCAAATTTCACTGGGCTTGAGCTTTCTCGTTTCTCAGGTATACCCTCAATTCTTATATTATTTCTTCTGCACCCATCCTCCAGGGCTGCAAGTCTGTCTCCAAGTTTTTTGTATTCCGAGTTCGCAGCTGTGGCTTTTTCATCGGCGTTAGATGCCATTTGTTCCGCTGTTTCCACTCGAGCCGTGAGCCGTGAAATATTTTGATGAAAGATTATAGTCAAAGCACAGCAGTTGCAAGAATAAACATTTTGTCAATGTACAAATGTCTAAAAGGTCACAAAACTGAGTATATTCTATGTGTTAAACATGTGTAAATTGAAGTTGTTGAAAATGCGTGATTGTCCTTTAGGGTTTCAATTGACAGCAGTATACTGTATCAACGTCCTGCAAAGGTACCATATTCAAAGTGAGTGTTGAACATTTCTGTATTTCTGATTAGTCGGTGCTTATTAATGTTAACTGTTGTGCATACAGGAAACAATTAGTGCAGAATTTCCTTTCCATACCTAAAAAAGTGGTTACAAATTAATTTCTATCTGAACCCCACCTCGTTGATCTTCCAGTTACATGTATTAAAAACCTAGTAGTAGAATTAGTAGGCAGTGTGAAGGCTGCTCTGCTATGGGTTTCTGAGCAATTTATATTTTTTATTCTGTGGTCTCTGTTTATTCTAAAATAATGAAAGTACAATTGTGCCAATTTTTTAAAAGAAAGATTTAAAAGAATTAATATATTTTGAAATGTACTGAAAGTGACTTATAAGTATTGGTGGGATATTTATTGTAAAAATACTGATTCTTACAGCTAAAGTGAAATGAAGGCTCGAGTGTATGTAAACATCTTGTTTAACACATTCCATCAGGTTATTAAAGTTAAATATGAGTATAATTTTTAAAATTGTTATTGCTAGGTATGTAAAATGCTATGAGAAATGCAACGAAGACTCATTAAAATTTAAGCTGACATGCAGGAATATTCATAGGAAAGAGTATATTGGTATTCAGTCTTGAACCACAACATCCTGTAATACATTTAATATGTACACTATGGAAGTGATGACTAGCACTAGCATAACCTTTTGTTCAGATTTTTACTTACAATATCCTGAACCTCTGGTTACATATAAAAGTAATTAGCAAAAGGTTAGATGGAATTGTTAGATAAAATCGGTGATAAGGCACAGATGTCAGGTTCCATGTTCTAAAATG